>NC_071095.1:21599492-21899492 GCF_027358695.1 Spea bombifrons
TACATGTTGCAAGTAAATGTAGAGTATAATGTTGTGGATGAAATATTATTTGAAAATGGTTGTTTGTTTGTTTGTGGATGTTTTGTGGCTATTTGATTCAAGTTCTGTCACGTTTTGTGCAGGCATTGCTCTGATGGAAGTTGTCGGTTCAGTTGCTGAGGAGAAGCAGACAGAGATGACTGAAGAAGATCTCGAAGACTGGTTGGACAGCATGATCTCCTAACCTGGCGCGAGACATGCAAATTGCCTACAGCGACGTGTCGTGACACCGCCGGGAAGGACGTTTAAGCCAAGTGCCGAAAGGGAGCCATCCCATGATATTGGGCACGGACCGTTGTCATGAGTATGTCAGAGGGAATGTCCTGTGTTAGGTAGGGAAGTAAAATGTATGACGATTGTGTATTCAGCATCATTTGCGAGAATAAAGGCGTGCTTCTCTTGACCGTTTTGTATCTGCGCAGTAAGACACCGAGCTCAGACGGGTGAGTGTTTATTGCGACGGGCACTTTATTGTATTTGAAGAGAAATGCATAAAGAAGTTAGCAGCTTCACTACAGCACTTACCAATGACCAGAAAGCAGTGCTTGAATTTGGCCTAAGAATTTACTTTGAGAGAATTCTTGATAGTTTAAGATACATTCCAGTTTCCCGAAATAACAGCAATCAATCAGCTGTCATTAAAAGAAAAACAACGAAATAGCAACCCAATGCAGTTTTTCATTTCATACAGTAAGAAGACAATGAACAGCACAACTCTTAGTCATTCTAATAGACTAATGTTAAAAATAAAAAAGAATAAAACACGTTGCATATGTCTACAGACGGTTAAGGCACTTAAACGATGGAGTTAGGGTCTGTCAAAATGTTAATGACGACGTTTCTCCTTGTTGTTATCTCTTTTTGCTTCAACTGCTTGTACAGAGGTTACGGTGTGAGGTAAAGGTGATGACGGGAACCCGTTCCGCTTAACATTAAGGGGGTACGTAGAAGCGTTATTAAACAAACACTTGTTTTGTCTCTCAGAAATGTCATGGCGCTGCCACAATCACAAGGGATTTTAGGGGCAGGGTTTTCCATCATTAGCTTTACCCACCATAATTTCTGATGTTATGGTCTTTTTTGTTGACCTTCCAGCCTGGAGTATGAAGCCAGTATGACAACCTCCCGTTAAGAAGCATGAAACAGCTGTCCAGGAGTGGCGATCTGGCTATTGCACCTCTTTCTGAGTTTTGTCTAAAGGCTGTCCCGTACAGAGGGCAATTATCAAGGGATCTGTGTATAAAGCGGATACGGAGGCAAAAGTTGATCATCGTTGACCTCGTCTGCTTGCCTCTACCCGGAATCCCTTGTAGTTGTGGTGTGAGCATGAGATTTGTGTATGAACAACAAGCTTTCTGGCTTATCTGGTGTCTGTCTGTAGATGAGATATGTTTAATAATGCCTCTACTGCCTGAAAATGGTAGAAACAAAGAAACTACAACAACTATATATATCATTTATTCTATCAATTCTCCTTGATTAGACTCTAGTATCTTACAAAGGTAAACAACGTGTACAGTTTGGAGGTGTAAACCAGGGCTGTGTACGGGTGGGTGTTTGTGCTAACAACACTTAAGGCTGTAGCCGTTGTAACAACAGATCCTATTCTGTGAGGGTCGAGAGCACAAAGTTTTTAGAGACAGACACAATGAATGTCGATAAATGTGGAGTCTGTGAGTAGCGTGATGTCGTCAAAAGCCAATGGCAACTCTTTAAAAGATAGAAATACAAAGAAAGAAAAGGATGTGGGGAAATCCTACTCTTGAATAGCGAGGTGTGCGATTATGTGACGGATGGATGGCATATCGGGTGTTGGTTTAAACGTGCGGGTCTAGGTCTTTTCTAGATTCATTCAGATACGGTGTAATGGCACTGTGGTTGATTGTGTGTGGTAGTGCATTGTTTTCTTGATGATCTACTGTAGTGATTTGTGTTTGATCAGAGATGTAATTGCACGTTAGTTAGGACATCCTTGATTGAAGGAAAGGACTGCGATCCAGATGAGCAGCAGCAGTTTGCAATCTCGTAGGGTGGTGTGTGTCCAGTAGTCGTCTCCCAGGGGATGTGAGTTGTGGCTTTGGGTGACTGTCATCCAAGCTGGTCTTCGTATTGTTTGCGGAAACAATCGCCGGCAGGGAAGAAGTCCCAGCAACGTTCCTGGTACATCTTCCATACGTAGGATTCCTAGAAAGGATATGAGCGGTGAGGAGTTTGATGCATCCGTGAAAGAATCGATACCCTATCATCGTGTTAGTTTATGAGCAGGTGGGATTTGATCAACAAATGTGGGCGAAGCCGAACCTCTAGCGGTTGAGCAGAGTGTAGTTGCCAAGTGAAATGTGCGGGGACCCAATCAACACCCAACCTCCTTCCCTGAAGCTGCATGTGGCAGCTGAAAACACGATTGCTGGTTTTGCAGCAACCGCGTTTCCAGCCTACAGGATCACCCTGTGGGAGTGATCTCAGGCTTGGGGGGGGGGGGGCGGCTGTGATGGCTGTGCTGTCTGCCCAGACTCCTGGGCAGACAGTAGTGGCAGCGCCTTGTGTGGTGATTCAGCATCCTACATCCACAATTTTTTCTGGATGTAAGAGGCTGACAAAACCTAGGCGCCAGGACAAAATTCTGTGTCGCCATGGCGCCTGGGATTTGTCGAGCCCTGGGTTAATGATGCCTCGGTGCAATAACGCAAAATGTAAGTATGTTGAATATATGCATGTACTAACAAACAAACATGCAAATCTTCGATAACATAACATGGATTGACTCTAACAAATAAACAAACATCATGCATGGTTACGTATAGATATGTACATGCAGAGTAACACAATCAGTTGCATTGTTATGAATGATTGATAGATATTCTTTTTCCTCGTTTTCGTTGTTATTTGAGATATGTAACGACTCAATGAACGTGTACGTACCTGGCCGGTATGTTCCGTTTCATCCTTATTAATGATATACATTAGAAAGAACCTGGAGAAACCACAAATAGAGAGATGATGTTTACGTAAACTGTGGGGTGTGGTACATTGTGAGATAAGATGTCTGGATTGATGAGCACCGCTAGTGGTGAATGAGGTTTTGGGAAGGACTGTCTGTGTGCAGTGTAGGAGGTAGCGATGGATTATCTACATGCAAGGAAAAGTTTCATGTTGTTTGTCATCAGACAGACATTTGAGATAGTTAGGTTTCTTTTTTGGGGGTCTGTCCGGTTCAGTGAAAGTGTAGAAGGAAGGAGTAGGTTTGAGTTTTTGAGCCGAGCGGGAAGGTTTGAATAATTTGACAGCTAAAGATGCAGATATTCCCTTTGAGCAGCGAATAAGATTGCAGTACATGGGCAGCACTCGCTGATGGACAGCAACAACTGTGACAATGGAAAGGCGGTCGTGAATTGAAGGAAACAGGTAGGTAGTGTCGTATATGTGGATTTTGTGTCGTCATCTTGATTTCTGAGTGACATGTTTGTTGGTTATTTTACAGATGATAATAATATCTATCCTCTTAGGGGAGGATGTCGCAGGCAGTATGGTTTCATGGCTATGGAAGGAAAGAGGGAGCGAATGAGTGAGATGCGAGGTGAGTCCATGAGACATTTACAGATAGATAGTGTGACGGAAGCCTCCATCACTGGGACCACTGGAGAAGCCTGACTGGCAGCCTCCTCCCTGTTGACTATGGGCCCTGGGTTTGTCAAGGCTTCTGTGGCTACCCCCAGCAGTTTCATGTCATCACTGGCTGAGGGGATTATCTCCGGCAGAGAGCCAGGATGTGCCAGCAGGGAGTGAACACCATTGTTTGAGTTTAATGTTGTATAAATCAGTCCTCCCCTATTGTATTGTTAATCACGTTACTGCCCCCGTTGTGCCTGGGAGGCAGATTAAGGGGGCAGTTTGTATCCCAATATCTTGTTTTATGGTAATGTGTGTTTTGCTGGATATATACAGTTCTGTGTGAGAAATGAATGAGTCTCTGTTTGGTTTGACCCTACACTGAGTCTCGGCGAGTGACTGGGGAACCGGTTGGACTAGCCAGCTGTGTGACAGATAGATAGCCTGTAGAATGATGTTTTCCTCAGTGTCTTTGTTTGGACAGGTCGGCTTAGATGTCTAGTTGACTCAGAGGTGTGTGTGTGAAATGTTCAGATTGTAGTCATGAGCATCTCCCTTGTGTTTCATCTATTTACAAGATTGATTGATTGACTACTCTTAACATAACATGTTATATAGGAGATGTTTGTTTGGATGATGATGATGATATCCCATGGGAATGAGCCTAAAATTAATGAACAACAAACAGGTTTTATTTATTTCTTTATTTCACAACAACAGCACCAATGAATGTCTTTGATGTGGAGGAAGAGCTTGTGAGTTATGTGATATATGTATTGATTGGATTGACTTAAGTGACAAAAGCAGGGGTTCTCAAAGTGTGGCTCTCCAGCTGCTGCAGGACTACATCTCCCATAATGCTCCTTGAGCTAAGGGGCTGACTGAGGAGTATGGGAGATGTAGTCCTGCAGCAGCTGGATGGCTGCAGTTTGAGAATCCCTGGACAAAAGAAACACACTGAGCCGGTGTTTAGCATGTGACGATGATGTCATGACATTGACTAGTGTGTGGAAGCACAAAGGTGTAGTATACTTACAAGTAATTGGCCAAGTTGTGTTCCTGTAACGTGTGGGTTTCAAAGCCGTGAGGTGTGGTATCAAAGTAATCGTTTCCTATGCCGCAGATAAAGCATTTAGTCTGGAAAGAAGAGTAAAGAAACCTGTGAGTATATGAGAGAGCGTGCTGTCCCTTTAACTGGTGATCCCATGATGCCTAGGGTTGTTGATTGGTGGGCGGGGTTAGCCCAGGTGCAATGGCTCGTTACCAGGGTTCCAGCCCTATATCAGAACGGACTTCACTTGGTAAAGCTTGCTTGGTTGTGGCGCAGCGTGGTCTTGTGGAGCTGCGTGTCGAAGTGGAGTCGTGTCAAAGTGGACTCGTTGGGACTCGGTAGGACGAGTTTGGACAGAGTTCGGACAGAGTGAGGGCGGGGGCGGGGGACCCCTGCCCGTTTGGAGACAGAACCCACACAGGTAAGGGTGCCATATGTTCCCCTTACCCTCTGTCTAGCACACATTGCCTTCATCACACTCCTTGCAATCTCACCATCTGCTCCTGCTATAATCTCTATTACCGGTGTTGTTAACAAGTAGTCCACTTTCACTGCACCTCCCCACCTTCGTTCCTCTCCTACCTTCCACAAAACTGCACCAAAATTCATTTATCCCTGCTTCCGTTCCCTCACAATCACAACGTCAAACTCAACTCTCAAAAACACCTCTCTGAAAACCCAATTGCTCAATTAAGCGTATAACATTCCTTTCCAGTACTCCCGACCATCAAGCAATCAATCAACAGCTGCAACGCATCATCGGAACCGGATCAACTCAGCCACACCCGACCCGTTCTCTCCTATTCTATCACTTCCCCCACCGACTGGATTGTCAACTGACAAAAGCGGAGCCCTTTGCAGCACATTGTTATTGGATATATGATGTATTTATACATTGCTTTTCTCACCCCAACAGCTCTACACAATCTACAAGCACACTATCAATAAATGTCAATCTTACTGTGTCTCCATTGGGGGGGATGTGTGTCAGTCTGGGTATATATATATAATAAAAATCTCTTACCTTTCATTCAGTCACAATACCTATGTCATTCAGCATCTACCTGGACCTCTTAGTATGCGTCTTCCTCAACATAACCAGACACACACACACACACACACACATCCATATTCCTTGAATCCATCAACTGGTTCCAGGTAGCAAAGTATCTTCAATCAATCAACATGGCTGCCTCTCTCCTGCAATTTCTCCATGTTACAGCTGACTCAAGAAATATTACAGCAGACCATGCAGTTGGACCTTCCCAGCAACAGCCACACAGTGCACCAATAGCACCCACTGCTACACTACAAGACAATGAGTGCATCTCTGTGTGTGTGCACCATGCAGTCCATTAACACCACACCACACAAATCATGACATTCATTAATAAACATAGCCAATGATCTAAATACAGCATATCATAAATGCTGATGATGATATATATATATATATATATATATATATATAGAGATATAGATAGATATATATCGATAGAGATAGATATATATATATATATATATATATAGATAGATAGATATATAGATAGATAGATAGATATATATATATAGATAGATATCGATAGAGATAGAGATATATATATATATATCTATCTCTATCTATCGATAGAGATATATATATCTATCGATAGATAGAGATATATATATATATATCTATCGATAGATAGAGATATATATATATATATCTATCGATAGATATATATATCTATCTCTATCTATCGATAGATAGATATATATATATATATATATCTATATCTATCTCTATTTATATATTAATTTAGATAGATTTATATTTTTATATATCTATCTATATCATCTATCTATCTATTTATATATAAATTTACATGATGATATATTTATATTTTTATCTATCAATTTATATATATATATTTATATCAATCTATATCTATCTATCTATCTCTATATATTTTTATATATATATAATATATTTATAACTGACTAAACTAACTCTCAGTTAGTTAGATCAAAAAACTAACTATTCAAGTTATACTCCAGCCCCCCATACAAACCTTCAAGACGTATGTTTGTTGTTGTTGTTGTTGTTTGTTATCTGATCATACCTACAGTTTTCTATCCAAAAATGCACAGAGCTATTCCAAAATGTACATCTATTTCGTCACACAACCCATCCTGAGCTATGTCGCTGTATTTTGTTCAATGAAGAGCATGAATAAAAGTATATTGGAATCAACAATACTCTACCCTGAGGCTATATGGCCAAGTGGCCTGTCCCTTCAAGCTACTATTTCAGAGTCCTACCTCCATATCTTCTCGGACTTGCTCTTGTTGATCTCTCAATTCTCCAAAAGCATCAATGATCAGACCTGTTTTTGTTTGTTAAAACAAAACACACACAAAACAAATAAATGAACATGAAATTGCCAATTAAAACTAGGGCTGCAACTAACTATTATTTTAATAATCGATTAGTTGGCCAATTATGTTTCAATTAATCTATTAATCAGATAACAAAATGGAATATTTTTACTCCACTCTGCCTCCTCCCCCTCCCATACGCCACTCCGGCTCCCCTCCCCCTACTCCACTCTGGCTCCTCCCTCTCCCCTACTCCACTCTGGCTCCTCCTCCCATATGCCACTCTGCCTCCTCCCCCTCCCATACTCCACTCTGCCTCCTCCCCCTCCCATACGCCACTCCGGCTCCCCTCCCCTACTCCACTCCGCCTGCTCCCCCCTCCCCCTACTCCACTCTGCCTCCTCCCTCTCCCCTACTCCACTCTGGCTCCTCCCCCCTCTGCTACTCCACTCCGCCTCCTCCCCCTCCCATACTCCACTCCGCCTCCTCCCCCTCCCATACGCCACTCCGGCTCCCCTCCCCCCTCCCCTACTCCACTCCAGCTCCTCCCCCCTCCCATACTCCACTCCGCCTGCTCCCCCCTCCCCCTACTCCACTCTGCCTCCTCCCTCTCCCCTACTCCACTCTGGCTCCTCCTCCCATATGCCACTCTGCCTCCTCCCCCTCCCATACGCCACTCCGGCTCCCCGCCTGCTCCCCCCTCCCATACTCCACTCTGGCTCCTCCCCCTCCCATATGCCACTCCGGCTCCCCTCCCCCCTCCCCTACTCCACTCCAGCTCCTCCCCCTACTCCACTCTGGCTCCTCCCCCTCCCATACTCCACTCCGCCTGCTCCCCCCTCCCCCTACTCCACTCTGCCTCCTCCCTCTCCCCTACTCCACTCTGGCTCCTCCCCCCTCTACTACTCCACTCCGCCTCCTCCCCCTCCCATACTCCACTCCGCCTCCTCCCCCTCCCATACTCCACTCTGCCTCCTCCCCCTCCCATACTCCACTCCGCCTCCTCCCCCTCCCATACTCCACTCTGGCCCCTCCCCCTCCAATACTCCACTCTGCCTCCTGTCAGCAACAGATCTTCACTAGACACCAGGGAGCCGGGTAGAGAGGCAGAGTGGCGTATGGGAGGGTGGCTCCCATACACCCCTCTGACTCCTCACCCCTCCCATACACCGCTCTGCCTCTCTACCAGGCTCCGTTACTGAGCGATGCAGACCCCCACCGGCTGACAGAGAGGATGATTCTCTGTCAGCCTGTGAGTGTCCGCATCGCACAGACAGCCTCCGTTACTCACCTTCACTTACACTGTGGCTTCTATGAAGCTGCAGTGAAAGTCCTTGGAGCCGGGAGAGAGGCAGAGTGATGTATGGGAGGGGGGAGGAGGCAGATGGGAGGGGGAGAGAGACAGAAGTGAGAGACCGGCCGACAATGAGGGGAATCCAGGTCCCCTGCAGCTTTGCGGGGGATCTGGATTCCGGTGTTATAATCCAATCTCTGTTTGAGATCGGATTATTAGAAGGAGAGGAGTTTTTCTGAGCATTTGCTCTGAAAAAAACCTTTTTAGAATCGACAAAAATCAATTCGATTCATCGATGATGAAATTCGTTGCCAACGATTTTCATAATCGATCATTATCGATTTTATCAATTAGTTGTTTCAGCCCTAATGAAAACACATCAACATACACACATCAACTATAGCAACCAATTTCATTTCATTGGGCCATTCCAAACATCTATACATTAATAAGACACAATAGCTAACAATGCTAGGTTTCTTTTTGTTTGTTTGTTAGGACTGACTGACTTTTACTTCTTATTTACTTACTACAGTGACGATACAACCACTTGTAGCAATAACACTTTCTATATGTAAAACAACAAACACGAATACAAACCCTCTAAAAAAAAACATTTGGACTTGCATCACAGCTGCCACCAATCTAGGAATTACCACATTTGCTCCATTATAACACAACCCCCCCCCAAAATCCAAATATTAATCTACGAACGAGATAAAGCCAAAATATAAGACAGACAAACCCATAGTAAACAAGTTTGACCAGAAAATGTTCATTCATGTAAACTATGCAAACTCTTTGGTTTTTAAGAAAAGCTAGACCGTATTTGCTCCATTATAAGACAATGAGATTTTTTCCAGCACAAATGCTATGATAAATACCCCTCGTCGTATAATCGGGGTCATCTTATAATCAGAACTCAAATAGGTCTGATTATGAGACTACAATCCAGATCCCCTGCATTGATGCAGGGGACCTGGATCCTCCTGTGTTATGCCCCCCCCCCTCAAATTACCGTTGCTTCTCAGTCCCCCGGTGCTTAGTCCGGCCAACGTGTAGAGCTCTACGCAATTCACATAGAAAACCTCCACTCAATCGTGTAGAGCTCTACACACTGGCCAGACTAAGCACCGGGGGACTCAGAAACTCCGGTAAGTTTGGAGGAGGGACGGAGGGGGCATAAGGCATTTCTGGAGGCAGAGTGCTCTGTGAAATGCCTTTTAACCCCCATTAATGCCACTCTGCATCCACAAATGCCTTTTAACCCCCTAAATGCCAGAGTGGCAGAGAGGCTTTTCTGGAGGCACAGGGGCATATAGAGGATTAACACTAACAAACACCCCCCCCCCCCAAATTACCAGTGCTTCCCCAGTGCGTTGTTCAGGCAGCCTGTAGAGCTCCATGCAATCCCCATAGACAACTTCTGCTGCAGCTGGAAGGAGGTGCGGTTAGCATCAGGGGTTGTCCGCATCCATCACCTTTCCCAACTGTCAGAGATCAGAGTCCCCCGGTGCCAGGAACTCTCCTCGCTAACAGCCTGGGAAGGTCTACGCCCATGGATGCAGACAACCCCCGCTGCTAACTGCCCCTCCTTCCGGCTGCAGCGGATGTTGTCTGCACGAATCGCGCAGACATTTACACACTGGCCAGACAACACACGGGGGACTCGGAAGCACCCAGAAGTTGGGAGGAGGGCATAAGACAGAACGATCCGGGTCCCCTGCAGCGCTGCAGGGATCTGGATCTTTGTCTCATAGTGAGACCTATTTGAGGCCCGATTATAACACGACCCCTATTTGAAGACGAGGTGGATTTTTCCGAGCACTTACTCTGGGAAAAACATCACCTTATAATCAAGCAAATACACCGTTACATCCTTTAGTGAGGATCAGATTAACAAACGCTCAATTAACTAGACTTTACTCTAAGGTTACAAATTTGGGAAGTATGACAAAACAGACTACACCTAATAACATCACATTGAAGTTAGTTAGTTAGTTAGTTAGAGATAAAAATTCATCATGGTGGTGAGCTTAAACCTCCACTTCTGAAGCACCAGCTAAAGCTCAACATATGTCATTACACCTTGCCTGGAATATAACAACATATCAGCTATCGGCTAATAAGGAGGAAACTATGGCATGAATTAGGGGAACGCAGGCATTGGACGCACCTTGAATAATAGCCAAAAGGATGACAATTACAAAGAAGAAGAAAGTGATGTCAAACACGATGCGGTACATTTCATACGGATCCCCTGCGGGGTCTTCGATCTCGTCTCCGATGCCGCCTCCGGCTCTCACCCCCACATACATGTGGAAAAGATAACACTGCAAGAAAAAGTTGATAAATGACGCACCCTACTTTCGCTGCAAAGCCCAGTTTCAACCGCCGTGACTCTGCCATTTGTTCAGTTCCACATACTCAAAGTCACTCGTTAGTTTACTTTACCGTTGTTCCGTGTGTAACGCGTCTTTTCTTCCCACCGAATAAGCTAGAGATTCCGTGTCGTTTCAGCTCAACTCACCGAGCGTTTGCTTGTTGGGTGCGTATTTGCAACAAGTGCGGTTTTGTGCTCTTACCGTCATCATGTCGTCACACTTCATATCTGGATCGTCCTCATCCTCGCTTTTGTTATAGAATTTACGGAAAAAGTTGAAGGCCACCACCGTGTAAAGATACACGACGACAGCTAAAAGTCCCACCGTAAGTACCAGCTGCAAGAGAAAAGTCATCGGTGTAAGTAAGTGCTGAGCTGCACTTCAGTCAGGTACAACACATACAACCGGCCCTCGGCTTCTTTACGCAGCCGGGACGAGCCAAGCCTCTGCTTTCCATCACGCTGCGAGCCAATGATAACTATTCCAAGATCTGCTCGTCTTAACTGCGAATGTAAGCCGGCCGTTCCAAATGAGGAAGCTATGAGGACATCTTAAGCATTGCTTTTGGCCTTCATCCACCCCTTCAAATAAATAATACCCACCGCAGAGAATACAGCCAGGACTGCTACTATAAGGCAGTATAGGAAAACAAACATAATAGACATATACAAAACAAACACAATATTATATATACCAATAACAAACGCATATGAGACACACACACGCTGCCAGACACTCAGTGACCTTATAACTCAGGTAATCATGACAAATACATATTAATATGTATAGTGAAGGGGGGGTACAGCAGCTATGCCTGTAGTGTAAATCAACTATTTTTTTTAACACTTCTTATGGGTTTAATGCATTCGTTCCTCTTATTACAACGCTGTCATCTTGACATTTTTTCGGAGGGCAAGGAAAATCAGACAGCATTTTTCTCCTTTTTGCAGTTTCATCTGTGAACAGCACAAAAAGAAAACACGACAGCAGACAAGAGACAGCCACTTCTTGTGACTAAAATGAACAGTCCACGTCGTGAGTGTTTCAAGCAGCTGTTCAATTTCAATCATTCATGAGGAAGCTACAACAAACATGGCAGAGGAGGGAAAGGGAGAGAGCGGACGTAGTATTCCGCGAGGAAGAAGGGCAGGTGAATTAATTAGAAAATAATTATTAGATAGATAGATAGCACTAACAAACAGATTACACAGCACTCGATACAATACATAAATTCAAGGGCTAGAACAAGACTGGAATTGACAGACTAATACAAACCGATACATTAGCAGGAGAGAGAGAGAGCCCTGCACAGGACTGGTTTTGTAATCCCACTGATTTTGGCTCCAATTCCACCCACTCACACAATGTGTGTGCGCGTGCCGCTCCCGCAACATGTGTGTGACCAATCCCACCCGCTCCCGCCACTAATGTGGCCAAACCCACCAACCCACCCCCTTACCTCAACCGCTGATTTCCCGCACAGTCCCACAAGGCTGCCTTCACGTTGCTCCCTCACAACATCTCTTTTCTTGATCCGCCCAGGAACCCAGCAGAGTCACAGGAAGTGACATCACATCACGTGACTCCGCTGGCTTCCTGGGCCAAGCAAGCGTAGAGACGCTGTAAGGGAGCAACACAAAGACAACACAAAGTTACACTGCCTGACCGCCTGCTCCTGCCCGCAACACCAGCAAGACCGCACGCAAGTTGTTCTGCCAAACGCAGTCCACTACTGGAGAGTGCCCAGCTCGCAAGCTTACAATCTTGACCAAACAAGCATTAGGCACAGAGAAAGGGTCAGAGGTAGTGCAGCTTCTCCAAACAAGTGGGTTTTCAGATGTTTCTTGAATGTTGGGAGGGAGGGTGAAAGGTGAAAGTTCCATGGAAGTAGATTCCACAGATACGGGGGGGGCAGATCAATCTTGTAGACAGGAAAAGGAAGAGGTGATAAGTGAGGAGGAGAGCCTTAGCCCACGAGGAGAACATAAGGATCGAGTAGGAGAGTATTTGCTTATATTATGGAGGACTTGAAATGTCATTCTAAAGGTCATTGGGAACCAGTCAAGGGTTTCACAGAAGGGGAAGCAGAAAAGGAGCAACATGCAAAGAAGCCTAGCAGCAGCATTTAGGACATACTGTAGAAGAGAGAGAGTCGACACAGTGCAATGCCAACCAAAAGAGTGTTTGTTACAGTAATCAAGACGGGAAATGAAAATGAGTGAATAAACCAGACTCTTTGTGGATTCTTGGGTGATGAAAGCAGCAGGATCTGACAAGGGACTGAATATGAGGGACAAAGGAAAGGTTAGAATCAAAGATGACCAAGGCCAGCCCAAGACATAACGCCACCTGAGCCGAAGTTGAAAGCTGCCCCCTCCCCACACCAGGGGTCATTATCTACCCTTCCTCTCCCTCCCTCCCTATTATCCACCCCCCCCAATTTATCTCCCCCCCCCCCTTTGCACTTACCTTTCAGCAGTCCTGCGGCAAGTCTCCCTGCTCTGCCGCGGTGCGTGCTGCTTTACCGCTGAGAGCCAGAAATGACGTCATTTTCCAGCACTCAGCATTACAAGATGGCAACGAGCTAGAGGGCTCGCAGAGGAGAGAGATGGGCAAAAACCACTCGGCGCACCTCTCTCTCCTCCACTTAAACAAACAAAAACAATAAGAAATAATGCGCTTGGGGCCTCTTCAATATTGCCACCCTGCCCAATTGACCCGCTCTGTTCAATGGTAGGGCAAGCCCTGAGGATGACCCCAAGGCATCGGGAGAGATAGTCGTGTTGTTCATTTTGATGAACATGAGGGGACATGGAAAGAGGGAAGATAATGAGTTCAGTTTTAGAAAGATTACTTTTCAGGTAACATTGTGACATCCATGAAAAAATAGCAATTGGTAACACGAGACATGACAGATGTAGAGAGATCAAGAGGAGACAGGTAAATCTGCATATCGATGATACTAGAGGCCAAATCAGTTGATTGGTTTGCCAAGAGATGAAATATGAAGAAAAAACAGCAGAGGGCCAAGGACTGAACCTTGAGAGTGGAAAAGGCGATGATGTCTCGCCAGAGAGGCTGACAGAGAAGGAACGGTTAGACAGATATGAGGAGATCCAGGAGAGAGCTGCATCTCAAATGCCTAGAGAAGCAAGGTGGTGATCAACAGTATCAAAATTGGACTGGATCGAAATTCAAACTCAATACACATTGCTAGCATTCCAAGCATTTGGAATCGATCGCCGTGCTTTACAGAAGCCTGCTAATGCTTTGCCCGCAAGGCAGGAGAACATACCTGGACGGCGTCTGGCATCAAACCTCGCATTAGACTCTAGTATGAGTAGCTGTGCGCGCCGTGATCATTACTGCCTGATCTGCGGCTATTATCGGAAATCCTTTGCAAACAGCTTGTAAATGTTACGACTTCCCACTTATGGCTATTCACGAGCACGCCTGGCTTATGCGGTTTGAACTGTGAAACGACTCGTGCTTAATGCAGCCGTCTGAGTAATACCAGTGTGTTTACTAGGGGCTCCGGCTCGCTCTGACCTCCTGTCTTCTACTGAGAAAGATGTGCCGTGTTTTCTAGGGCCATAGTCATGACAGAATTATTATAATTAGGTAAAAGGAGATCAATCCCAACGTTGCTGCCCCAAACATCTTGTTTTAGACTCACTTGTTTTCCATTATGCGTAACTGAAGACAAAATGGTTCTCAGGGTCTTGAATCCCATCGCAATGTCCAGGAGATGAGCAGCAAAGAAGAAATTGTTGTAGTGCCCGAGGATAGACATGGTTGTGTACCAGGCGAGATAAAGGAAAGACTGAAAGAAATGTTTGGTGTCAAACAAACCCATTGCTTTTGCAGTTGGCAACTAAACTCGTGTAACCCCCCCCCCGAGTTTCAATACATACGTTGTCTGTGAAGACGACTCCGAGCTTCCAGATGTGGTACTTCATATCGATGGAGCTCAACCTGCGCGAGACAGTCTGCTGTTATTCAGAGAGACGAGATGTGCAATTTATACTGAAAACGTGACGAGTCTGTGGCCCTCGAGCACTGAATTGAACATCTGTCCCTGTAAGTTACCCGCCTGGAGATAGATAGCTCGGTATTTTCCCATTTGGGTTCTATGCCAGGCCTGTCCCTTAGTTCCATGAAATGAAGGCAGCGGCTCTCCCGGTTCCACCGGCAGGACTGGGAAAAGTGTGAGACTGCAGAAAGTAGGGATTTCTCGGCGCTAAATGCAAAATACAACGCAAACAACTGTACGATTACCTCCATTTATCCGGCCCTGTCCTCTCAAATGGGTTACAAATACAACTGCAGAACGAGTGATGTATCCTGCGCATGTACATAAGATTAACATCCCTGCTAACTTTGACATACATTGCAGCAGCCAAGGAAGACTCCTTTATCCTCCTCCGAGAACTTTGATTTTCAATTTTATGGAGATTTCTTTCACAAAGTCACCTTGAGGTCAATACTATGCAAATGCTGTAACCGCGCCTGATCCCCGGGCAAACCACTCATGCAAATTATGAAGACGCGCCAGCCTTTGTACTGCATTCGGCACGCGTGGTCCTAGCCCGCCTTCCACGCTTACCATTCAAATGAACGGATATTGTCTTTCATATTGTTTGATAGTGATAATAATAATAATAATAATAATAATAATAATAATAATCAGGCACTAAATATTGTATAATTAAATAATCATATACAAAATTTTTGGTTATATATATATATATATATATATAAAAAAATTTAAAATTAAATTTTTGATATTGATACATGATTCTGACACAACGAATGGAGATTGGAAAATCAAGTATTGTTTTTTTATTTATTTACCGTATTTGCCCAATTATAAGACGAACCCCCAAAATCAAAATATTAATTTAGGAAAAAAAAAAAAAAGCCTCAATATAAGACTACCCTATAGGAAACGTTTTACTAGTAAATATTAATTCATGTAAAAGATTTTTTACGATTTAATAAAAGCTAGGATTGAGAAAAATAGATATTTTTTTTATTTCCTTTTATTTGCCAACCTGCCCCCCCCCGTTATGCACATCTGCCCCCAGGCTTGCCACTCTGCCCCCAGAAATGCCTTATACCCCCCTATTTGCCACTCTGCCTCCAGAAATGTCTTATACCCTCCCATATGCCACTGTGCCCCATGATATGCCTTTTAACCCCCTATATGCCCCTCTGCCCCATCATATGCCTTATACCCCTATATGCCACTCTGGCATATAGGGGATTAAAAGGCATATCATGGGGCAGAGGGGCATATAGGGGGTTAAAAGGCATTTCTGAAGGTATATATATATATATATATATATATTATTTATATATATAATATATATATATTATATATTATATATTATATATATATATATTATATATTATATATATATATATATATATTATATATATATATATATATATATATATATACTGCTAACAGCAATCACACTCCTATCAAGCCAAGGCAGCCAGTACATGCTGGAACCTGGAGATGATAGTAGTGGGATTACAGCCTCCCTATGCCATGCTACCACCACCCCCCTTACACATCCATGCTATCACACACACACTCATTCACAAACATTTACATCATACTCATTCATTCCATTAATCACAAATACTTCACACATTAATCACAAAAACCCTCCCCCACCCCCTTACCTGAACTGCAGATCTCCCACTCGCAGACGTCTGCAGGGGCCCAGCTGTGCGAGCAACTTCTCTGGCCCCGCCCCCAGGACTTTGCTAGCTTCCTGTTCTCCTGCTGATAATAGCAGAGACGCTGCTCGCGACCAAAGCCCGGTAAGCAGCACGGCCCCAGCAGACATGTTTTGGAGGTCTTATTAGAAGACGACCTCGATTTTAAGACGAGTGGTATTTTTCAGAGCATTTGCTCTGAAAAAAACCTCGTCTTATAATCGAGCAAATACGGTATATTGCACATTAGATTTACTGTCACTCTTACAATTATAGGCGCAACACTTTATTACATCTTTTCATATTGTTTGGCCTACATATACCAATCATTTACGCACCATGACACGAGGGATCCTTCTTCGGGTTGGGTCTTTTCCACCGGGCTAAAATCTAGAGCGTTTTTATCCAGACCCAGAAGTTCAGCCATTCGGTCTGCCCCGTACAAGTCGCCGTATTTGTTGATCACCTAAATAAGCAAACAAACAAAAGCTGCAGACAACGGTTGTTGACTTTCAAGGTCCTCCTTAGGGTGAACACATCAGATTTTGATTGGATCACTGTTATGGTTTGCTAGGGCTGGAACTATATCGCCTATAAACAGGAGAGAATTGGAAGGGGAGCAGCTTCTAAAGCCTAGGGGTTTCTACGAAACATTGGCTATATTTCTGCAGATTGACTACTGTCACCTTTGTAAACAACTTGGAAACTCGGGAAACAGGTTGTCCTTAGCTCGTGTCAGTAATGGACTGTGCTGTCCTCCGTGACCAACGCCAGCTTATAATGTCACATCCCGGCCCTCCTGCTCAGAACGATGTGCAGCACCATGTTCTACTACATACATGTGTGTGTGTGTGTGTGTGTGTGTGTGTGTATAGACACACACACACACAACTGCAACACTGTATACTTACACACGATACAGGAGTCACGGCAATGTGATCTTTGTAGATTATCTAACCGCTAGACACTCTGCCTCCCCATGGATATATGAAGCCTGCCTGCTCCTGACTCACATAGATTCATATGCACCTACTCTAACACTTTACAAAAGACAAATATCCGCGTAAGCAGAAACCTCGCATGTTACACAACACCGCCATTTATTATTCAAAGACACCGTATAGTTGTTGTTGTTATATATATGAGGCACAGCCAGCCTACTTGGAAGCTTCCCGATATCCAGGTCGGGCAGTGGGGCCCTGGAAACACGAACGGTTGAATACCATGCGCTGCAATAATGTATCACAACGGGTCAGTTATGTCATAAATGTTACATATAACAATGATACATAAACGAGGATAACTCTTTACTAAGAGTTCAACTGACCTTGAATCCCCACTTAGATGGATTCTTCATTCCCCTATTTATTTCCATAAAGTCTGGCATCGTTAATAATGTTGCCGATGCTGGGCGGCAGCATTACTGATAAGCTTTCATTGCAGAATTCCATTTAATGGGTAAGTCATTTGGACTAACACCACACTTTGATGCGCTGTTTGATGTATAACAGATAAACGGAGAGAGACACTGCCGGCGACAAACTAAACGGAGAAGGAGACTGGGTTGGGCGACGTTACTTGCCTCCCCTCCCCCTCCCAGAAGAACATGACGTTTGGTACTTAAAGCATTTGTTCAAACAACACATTCTCTAAGTGATTATCGCGGCACAATGTGACCCAAATCACTGTGCGGATGTAAAGTCCCACAATACATTATCACAGACAGGCGACAATTACATTCGGCAGATCAAAGGAACCAAAAGGGAGGAAGAGTCGAGCGCATGCACACGATCACAGACACATCAATGAAAGCATACCCCCTGGGCCGTTCCCCGGGAACGTATCGGCGTTTCTATTCTCCCTCTATGACGGAAGGTGGTTATTTGGGAGTTGTTTAATTTACAGACGTAGCCGCCGGAAGCTTCGGTACAGTAAATTCACCTGGCGCTCAGCTGGGACTTAACATCTCTTCCCCGAGACTTAATATCCATGGTCACTTAAGCCAGTGGATGGAACGCTCGGATCACAATGTGAAATTGCACAGAAAGGTGACAAAGCGCAAATCGTTTTTCCACGGTGCACACGACCGGCATTGCTGTTACTCGGCGATAAAGCTGACGGTCAAACTGGAAACCATATCGACAGGGATATTTACTAAAGGGCTCAGGTGTGAAAATCCTGCAACAACACTACATGACTTATCGCACACGTCTCAGTCACCCAGATCCCACATCCCCCTAGGCCTGCGGCTAGCAAAAACATGAGGTAGGAGACGCGCGCGCCACACTATCGGCCAAGCAAAATGCATCGGGTGCGGAGACTGATCGCGACGCGCGCGGATGATACAGTCACGTGGGTTTTGGACGTGCCCCTCAGCCAGCACGCCAGTGCTCCAGATCAGTGCCGCGTATCCGCTGTCCAGTAGGGGAGTCACTGGCTGGGGGTTATTAGTTACCCATGTAAACATATACCACTAAACATATTGGGCTTTTGGACAGGATTGTAGTCTTACAAACACCTCCGGGGGCTACCAGCTGGACAGCAAGACTTTTTTTTATGAGTGAATTGGAGAAATGGATGAAATGGCTAAAATAACAATGGCTGTTGGCACGGTTCGTTCGAGGGAGTTTTTTCAAAATTTTTTCCTATCATTGCCCCTTTAAGCTGCTGAATCATAGTAACATAGTAACAAAGTTCATAAGGTTGAAAAAAGACCAAAGCCCATCAAGTTCAACCTATATACATATTGTGTCCCTACCGTGTTGATCCAGAGGAAGGCAAAAAACCCTTATGAAGCAGATGCCAATTGCCCCATACCAGGGGGAAAATTCCTTCCCGACTCCAAATATGAATAAATCAGAATAAATCCCTGGATCAACGTTCTGTCCCTATTAATCTAATATCCATAACTTGTGATATTATTGCTTTCAAGAAACACGTCCAGGCTCCTTTTAAAGTCTTTTATTGAGTTTACCATTACCACTTCCTCTGGCAGAGAGTTCCATAATCTCACCGCTCTTACTGTCAAGAATCCCCGTCTGTGCCGGTGTAGAAACCTTCTTTCCTCCAGCCGTAGAGGATTTCCCCTTTCAGAACTTTTTAAATACTGATTGCTTTGACCACTAAGCGCACCGCTAGAAAAGGGAATCGCAAGCAAATGTGGCCAGTTACGTTACTTACCTTCCTCTTGACAAATTTATCCCAGTAATTATTAGGAAACGACCTAAAAACACAGAAAAAGGATATATGTGGTTTTAAATCAAACAAACAAACAATCAAAACATACAATACTGCGTTTGACCCCTTTTAACATCTAGCTTGTTATCCACTACGCTGGAAGTGTCTCCGCTACCATTTGCCGTATCGTTTCTGACCGGCAGGCTTTGACGCGAGTGCTCTGCATGTGTATACTTTATACACGGATACAGTTGAGTTATTCGTTTTGCGTAGCTGCACGACCAATGGTAACACATTGTCTGTTGTGTTTGTACATGCGCTGGCACCTTCCCGCTAAAGTACTGGGACGACTAACCGGAAAGTGCAGCTTGGACGCTGCTGGGTTCGACTTAGAAAGGGTTTTGCTCGATGCTCTGAAGCACTGCCTGATGTCCCGCATTGGCTTTCTAGCTGGAGATGCATTAATAGCGGATACGTGTGTTCTTTCAAAGCCGCTCCAGCCACAGGGGCCTATAGAGTGGCGTCCATACAAGAGCCCCATACATTTAGTAATTGGGAAAAGACACACAATGACTGTGTGGATGGACAGATGTCATATATATATAGATATAGATATATAGAGAGATATATATAATATATATAACCCCTGGCACGAGTCGTGAACTGTAAAGCCATGCTAGCCACCGCTTATATCCACAGCCGAGAAGCGCAGGCCACCGATGGCAGATCCAAGGCACGCCACTTACGGGGTGTTTATGACGAGCCGGTCCCACTGCCCTTTGATGTCGTCGTCTGACGGCTGCTCCGTGATGTACAGACCGTCAAACTCCACGTTGCGAGCAATTTCTTTCTCTCGTTTAAATACCACAAGAGGAACCTTTGGGGAGAGGGAAGAATGTCACGGAACATCTGGCAGCGTTATTAACATTTTTAGTCTAGTTTTGTGTCGTATAGCGGATCAGCCACAGGTGGGACCGCAGTTAAACCCTTCCGTGGGAATCTGCCTTTATTCACCTTACTAGAAGCTCACTGGGGAAACAGGGTGTTTGTTGTTAATGGGAATGAATTGCAGAACCGTCACACAAAAGCATTTTGTGGAATTTGTGTTAAAAGGGCATTTCACTTCATCCCGAATGCAGAGCTTTGTTATGAATATAATTATCAACGCTGTCCTACAGGTAAGGATAGAAAAAGGAAACGAGGTCTGCTGGGATTGATCGATGGGCGCATATGTACTCAGTGTTGCTCAAAAATAAAATAAATTCATTGTGGCAGGTGGATCCTTGCAATCACGTATGTGAACATCATGTGAAATACATGGCGTGGAGCTGTTGTCAGGGAAGGAGACGGTATGGCTTGGTGACTGGGGTAGAAAGCATCCATTCCCCTTAGGACTGGAGACAGAGCGACATCATTCTGCGCTGCCCCCTGTGTCACCGATACGCAGACAGACAGAGGACCTCCGTACGCAAGCCTTCCGCGTGCCTGTAATGCAGCCAGCGGGGCAAATAGCGTACCTGCGTCTGGAATATAATCCCAGGACCTACAACTCATCAGCCAGGTTCCTGAAGGCACTACAGCAAACTCTATCAACATTTTACAGGAAAGACACGTTCCGGTATATACAGTACCTTCAGGCAGTAATATCCAATAACGCAGAGAAACGAGATTACGGTATGGATGATAGCAAGGATGCGGAGGGTTGGAGCCATGTAACCGGTGTTCTCTTGCAGCACAAAATAAACCGTGCCTTCGTCTGCATCCTCCTCCTCCTCTTCTTGATACGATTTCCACACCTTCGAGTCGTTGTCTGGCTCTTCACGGGAAGGTTCCTCTGTCACCTGCAGAGCAGCAAGCCGTTCACATCCGTTTAGGACCGTTCAAGCAAATATACTCCAAGCTTCCGATAATCCGTAGACGGTTCACCGTGTGTCAACTTGACAAAGCATTCAAACTCTTTACATACCTGTGATGGCGGCAGACCGAGCGACGAGCTTCTCAATCCTGAATCAATGCTCTCAAAAACTTTTACAGGTAACGTTTGGCTTTAAGTTTAAAGTATAATAAAAATAAAAAGGATCTATGTCATTGTTCACCCCCCTCCTGCCACGCATTCGGCCAGCTAAGCGGCATAACGAGCCGCGTACAGGGGAAAGCGGCGAGGAGCTGCTGTGTCAAAGAGACGATAAAAGCCGGTCTGGGGAACGGGCACTGAAATGTTGGTCTTCAAAGAAACTTCGCGCAGGAAAAGAATTAAAGAAGAATGTAACAAAAGATTCTATTCCTACCGCACTTTGACCGACAACCAGAGAAACATTAAAGAGACCGTATTCTAGCGAGTGCTTTACCTTGTAGAACAACAGGATGAAGTTAATGGCAAAAGCAACAAACAGGGCCAGAAATCGGAGATTGTAGAAATTCCGGGCCAGGTAGTTCTGAAATCAAGAAAAAAGGGTAAGACATTCAGTTTCTGGCGTTCTATTGTACGCACAGGAATTAACCGCCTGTCATATATATTTTATTGCTAAACCATAGCAGATCACATGAAATCAGACATACGTGGCTTTATGGGGGCAATTGGAATAGTACGAGAGATATATGTTGGCCACGTCTACCCAAACTGGGCTGCTAATCACAAATCCCAGTGAAATGTAATGGGAGAAATGGGCCGTCTGGATTAGGCAGGGGGTCACAAAGCGAGGGGCTCTGTCTTCTGAGGATCGGTAGTCGTGGAGGTCAGATAAAGCTCAGAGGCAGATGTTCCGCTGGGCTCGTCTTTTCATTCTTTCCCTCTCAGCGAAAAAGATACGATTAGAACGTTTGGACGCTCAAAGCCACGCGGCAAGACACGCCGGACACATTTCTACATTTTACATAGTAAACATTATAGTCGGGGTAAGGTCCCGTCATTCGACACCAGGACCAATGTTTGGAATCTTGTTTCTTCTAAATGAATGGCAACTAGAAACGGTCTAATGAAAGGGCCCTGTACAGAAGAAGACAAACGCTAAAGCGTCACCTGAGATAAAGGAGACGTTTCGGCTTCCATGCAGGAATTGGTCGGAAATGAATCGTTATTAGATGAAAACGTCAAGTGAGCTTGAGGTGGGGAGACGGATAAAAGTCCCTGTATGTGTAGACTATTATTGAACATCACTACAGGTTTGGCTTGGCCTGAGGCAGCAGGGAACTCAATGGGACAGATTCTTAGGTTTCTTTAGTGAAACCGTGCAAAGTCACTCTTTGAAGTTGATAAAAAGGCTTGGTAACCGGGACCCATCCAAGCGCGAAGCACAGCGTGTAGGCACTTACTTGCCTTACTTGTTGGAACCCCATTTAGAGGGTTGTCAGTGGTGGGTAAAGCCTGAGTTACACCTCAAAATAATGCTTCATTAACGCTCAGAATTTTAGGAATGGACTCCACAAAAGTGAAGCACAACAAAGAACCAGGCCCAGCTGGCAGTTTTCTTGCCTGATGAAGAATATTCTCAGAATCTCTTACCAGCATCTTAGTTTGGTAGATCTCCAAGCCGGCCAGGAAGTTTGCCATTAATGCTTCCGGCTCCTCTTTCTTCTGGCCGCGTCTTCTCTTCTTGATTTGACCCCCCTTGCTTTCAAGGAATTCAGACTCTTCCTCTGCCTTAGCTTTGTCCTTTTTCTCGCCGTCTTCCATGCTGAGAAAATAATTGTACCATTAGGTGCTGATGTACAGAGTACAATGGCTTTGGCTAACAGGCGGACCCAAGCTAGTCAAACACATTACTACTTATTGTAGTCATCCGTGCCAAGGCGTCGTTAAGTCGCACAAAACGTAATACAGGCAGAAGTGCCGATATATTTCAGAGACCGGATAGCCAACAGATGGCTTCCCAGCGTCGTGCCAGTGTTACACGGTATAATATTGTTCTGCGCCTCAATACAACAGATTGAAAAGCCTTCCTGTTCCGGCTTTTCATTAACGTGTTAAGGATGCTCAAAAGCGCTAAAGCAAAATGGATTCATTGGAAGAATTATGCTTTTTACAGAATCTAGGTATAATCTGACTTAGACTGTAAGCTCCTCAGGGCAGGGACCTCCTTCCCTAATGTATCCATACCCAGTGTACCCCAGTGTGCTTGGCCACAGAATAGACTACATAACGGCACCTGGCCCGTATTGCGCTCTAAACTATAAAGTGCTGCGTTTCTTATTTTCCATCAGCTTTTTCTGTTGTTGGAAGTGCTTTGGGAGACGGATGCTTTGATAGCAAGTTAATGAAGTTCAAAGCGTGTTTTAGTCCGTTTAATGTAATTCTCCTTTATCGAATTAATAATCAGCATTCAAAGCAAACAAGAGAAACGTACTCAGCCTTCTCGGATTCGGCCTTCAGGTCGTCCTCTTGCTCTTTGGCAATTTCTGCTGCCTGTAATCACAAGGTAGGGACTTCACTAGAGACAGATCGGCGCCGTTACATTTCCACACAAACTATTCAATCAGCATTGCTGTCGGCGCATCTTCAACATCTCTTACTAGCGTTGGCCGGGGTGGCTCGAGAACTTTGCGGCCAAACTAATTAATTCAGACAAGATTTTGGGCATAAAAGTAGTGATATTTCCCACCAAATCTAAGCTGTAGAAGGATTGTGAGATACCTAAGCACTGGTGTGCACAGATATGCCACATCACGCAGGGACATTATATACACATATACATATATACCTATACATAGCCACACGCATATATATACACAATAACCTTCTAATTACACCCCAACCCAACATGTGACTATTTGAACACAGTTTTATTACTTAAAAAATTAATAGTTGTTGGGAATGTAGAGAAAAGATTTGTGGAAAGACGTGTCAACGATGACAACGGGGAAAGGGGAACAGCGCAGGAACCGAGGATGCACCCGCAAATGAGAAGGACCTCACAAACGTAAACACAAACACTCAAAGAATGTAAGAGAACGACACAGAACGACGGGGAAATCTGTATTCCACTCGTCGCTCCAATCGTAAGCAATTATTCTATTTTACAAACACGAGTAACGCACAAACACTCGGCTGTTCGTACATCCCAAGTGACGTCATGCTAATCGGGCGAGGGATTCCCGGCTCAGACCTTGACGGCTAACGAGGGACTCTGTGATGGGGCAGCCGGCATGTAACCAACTGCTAATTAACATCCAGCGTAACAAGCTAATGAGCTCCTCTGGCTGCAGGGCAACTCTGCGAGATATTTCCACGCGGGGGGATTGTGGTGGGATTGGTGCGCTTTATCTGATGGAAACGCGTCCCTAAATGAGTGATACTAACAGCAGAGCCGCCTCTGTGACTCAGACCCAATGGTACGACGTATGAAAGGAATCATTAACCCCCCTTTCAAGAAAACCTCCCTGTACGCAGGTAACGGCGTTTCGGGCAAACGTCCCCGTATCATTCCTCGCTATCATACCAAGTACAATTGGAATAAACGTGTCTCCCGATTAAAACCTCTAACAGGCACGGCAAGGAATGGGTCGTTTCTCGTACACGGGATTCGTTATCATGGGAACGCAAGCCGCAGATCAGCACCGCACAGCCGGCTCCATGCGCTCCTTAGTATGTTCAGTGTTATACCAAGCAGATCTCAGGCATTAGGCCGTTCTCCAGGGCTGCGTGGCCTGCCCTGATCCGACTCCCATTACAAGGTTCTGTATTCTATCAGATGAACTTCATTTAGTGAAGGGGTGACAATCTAGATTTTCCTCCTCATCTAGAGGAACACGCGTGTGACTTGGAAATGATGTAACAGGGTAAGCATTATATCTGCATTTCGATCTTAACAGGAGCCCATGCTTTGTAATGTTTCATAACGCTACCATTAAAAATGTAAACTCACAAATAACAGATTTTGAGAGACAAAATGTAGTGCCCCTCGCTGAAGAACATCAGAAGTGATTTGGTCATGATAAAAACAATAAAAGCCAGTAAGAAGCTAACCTCACATCTAATTGATTTGCCAATCGTCCACCAGACGAGGATCCATGTCGGCATTTTACCTTTTACCCGATAAACTACTACAAGACTTTCCAATGCAGATTCCGGAGGGAGACGTGAATCCCATCGATTGAACTACCCAAAAAAATCCATGGTGGCCGATTACTCTGAGCCCCTCATAAAAGAGGTGACGCTGAAGGAATGACCTGCAGTGGACTAATGGGGCCTTAGTCAATGAACCTTATAAAGTTTTGCTGCCAATAAAACACATGAGCGCAGCCACGTGCCACGTTCCTACATGTTTCCAGAGTGTGGCCGGCCGCGTGTGGAGAGCAAGGACTCTAAACCAGACTTACATGAGGCAAAAAAGTACATGGGAGCCGCTATCAGCCACGGGCCCACTAGGCATCAGCCCGGTGCGTGTAACGGCCAGTCACTAGTAAGCAGAAATCCCCACAATGATTGCTAGATCCTCAGGTGCACGTAGACAACGAATTGCTTCAAACAATGTGTTTATCATTGAACAAAATTATTTGGCTTTTCAAATGTCAATAACATACTTTAATTTAAGCATTTCAGGGTTTTCCTCCCCAAACAGTTTAGGTTTAGACGGGTCAGAAAATCAAAGCCCTTATCTTTACCTCCTTATGCACAGAACATCACTACGCCCCATGCAGTATATCTACAGCGAGCGCCCCGTGCAGTATATCTACAGACAGTGCCCCATGCAGTATATCTACAGACAGCGCCCCATGCAGTATATCTACAGAGAGTGCCCCATGCGGTATATCTACAGACAGCGCCCCGTGCAGTATATCTACAGAGAGCGGCCCGTGCAGTATATCTACAGACAGCGCCCCGTGCAGTATATCTACAGAGAGCGCCCCGTGCAGTATATCTACAGACAGCGCCCCATGCAGTATATCTACAGAGAGCGCCCCGTGCAGTATATCTACAGAGAGCGCCCCGTGCAGTATATCTACAGACAGCGCCCCGTGCAGTATATCTACAGAGAGCGCCCCATGCAGTATATCTACAGAGAGCGCCCCGTGCAGTATATCTACAGACAGCGCCCCGTGCAGTATATCTACAGAGAGCGCCCCATGCAGTATATCTACAGAGAGCGCCCCGTGCAGTATATCTACAGACAGCGCCCCGTGCAGTATATCTACAGACAGCGCCCCGTGCAGTATATCTACAGAGAGCGCCCCGTGCAGTATATCTACAGAGAGCGCCCCGTGCAGTATATCTACAGAGAGCGCCCCATGCAGTATATCTACAGCGAGTGCCCCGTGCAGTATATCTACAGAGAGCGCCCCGTGCAGTATATCTACAGAGAGCGCCCCATGCAGTATATCTACAGAGAGCGCCCCATGCAGTATATCTACAGAGAGCGCCCCGTGCAGTATATCTACAGAGAGCGCCCCGTGCAGTATATCTACAGAGAGCGCCCCGTGAAGTATATCTGCAGCGAGCGCCCCTGCCCCATGACCGCTCACTGACTCCTGCCCAGAACCTGAAGCCCCATCCAAACACCAAAATAAGCAATCTGGGATAGGCAACGCCAGAGCTCTTTACTTTCTCACTGAATAATCGCTTATCTAAGAATACATCAAATTTACATATTCTTGATTGGCAACTTAATAATCTCATGTTTCCTCTTTCCTCATTCACTGCAAACACAACACACTCAGAAATCATATTATCAGAAACGTTTTCTACATTACAATAACAATATAAGGTCAATGAAAGGCCAGAGTTAATGCCTGGGTATCCAGATAGACAAAGCGAAAGCCAGCCCGCCGGAAACAAGGTGGTACAAAACGTAATCTTTGATTGTAGATGATCGGGTAGATGACAGACAGAGCAAGACTATGTGAAAAGCAGAAACCAGGGTAGGAATTCCCATGCAGAAGAATGCGGTTCGCTCCGTCTTTAAACAATTCAAAAATAAACATCCCGGTTAAGCCGGATAAGTACACGGCGGGGCTGTCGTCAAGCGACCTTGGACTCGTTTCTTGATGCCTGTAAATTGCCGGTGTGCTCATGTTCACCAAAAGCTTACAGGCTCACAGTAGTTTGCTTACAATGAATAAGCAAATAGGAATCTACAGGGCACAGGGAGGCTACGAGGGGAACCACATTTGGGGAACAAAAGCAACACAGAACAGGTTAATAAAGACGAGGGATGCTTTAATCCTAAAAACAAGAGCTCTTCCAGCAAGAGAATCCCACCCTTCAAGAGACCGAGAGGGGTGTTTTAATATAAAGTATACTGTCAGATCTGCGACAATTAAGTCAGAGTAACAGTTGCCTGTAGGCTACACGGCAGACCATCTGCTGACTAATATGCATAACTAGGAAAAGAAAAAATGTCGGTGCGCTAAGCTAGTCACAGGCTCAAATAATACAAATGTATAATACGAGGCCTGCCAAACAGGTGTAAGCATGCTGCAAAAACAGTGTATTGGCTGTACAATGTATACAAAAATATGCATAACTAACAAGCCGCGTCTGCCTCATTACCCTTCTTACACACATAGGAAGGGAGCATGCTGTCATTTGCGGCTTCGCAGACTATGGCCTGAAACACAAAGTTGAGTGGTCTCTTACTTTCAGTCCACAAACACGCTCACCCCTCCAGTATCAGCAAATGACGTCGTGTTTATAGCCGAGGCTCTCTATGAACTGTGTGCACGCGGGGGCTCGATGACAAATATTACAATTCCTACCGCGAGAGCTTAAACATACGGACTTCTACCACCCAAACTAAACGGTTGTTATATTGGCATACCCGATATGCACGTTTGCTTCAACTGAGTGAAGCCTGGGTTATGTGAGCGTCCGTGTTGATAATGGAGACCAAATCCCCCTTTCACGGTATAGTTTGGGTTTCAGCACACTGGAGTCAAATGCTGCCCATCGTGCTCTTGCCTGGAAAGTCTTTACAGTATTTTTAATACAATTAAACATATACTACAAATAAAACAAATTAATATCAATTACTTACAAGAGCTTTTCTCTTCTTATGGACGGCACTTTCTAAACTGGTGGTACTCTCTGCATGTACAACCTCAGAGAAGTCGCCGAGCCCAACGTCATGGCCGTGCTTCGAACCTTCTTTTTTCGAATGAATGCCAAATACATCCGACATCTCTGCATCTCCTTTTTCTCCTTTTAGAAGATGCGTGAGTTCTGCGGACGAGCCATGTTCCGAGGCATCTGCTTTTTCAGTGTCCAGGACATCGTCATGGATTCCAAACTGCGTTGGATCGGGCATATCTCCCAATAGTTTGGTGACTTTAATATTTTTGGCCCCTTCTACTAAGCCTCCTCCGAAAACTGTGCTCCACAGTATCTGAAATACTCCCCATACTATAGTAAATACAAATTGAAACACCCCAACAAACAGCATCCAGAAAAATGAGAAGAAGACCTTCACTAGTTCCTTTATGGTCATTTTTTTCACTTTCCGGAACTGCTTGCCGACATTTTTTAAAGTCAACATTTTCAGGAAACTGGACGTGTTCTTTTTAAGCGCTGCGCAAGCTATGATGAAAGCTGAAGAAGATTCAAGAGACTCGGCTTCTTCTTTCTCTTCTCCAACTTCCATCACGTGGTGAGATTCCTCATCCTCTTCTTCCTCAGGCCGCTCAGCTGCATCAGACTCAGAGATTTGGGAGGCCAACTGCATCTCAAATATGGTGTCTTCACAGAAGTTAACAAACAATTCCATCTTCTCCTGCTCTCCACCTTCATTGACCACATCAAATATGAACTGTCTCTTGGACTCCTTGACTTGGGGCTTCTCCCATTGTGTCCGGCTTGACTCGCTGATCTCAAAGTAAACTCTTTCTATCCTTTTGGCTCCGCCCATGATCTCAATACGTCCAAGGTACGGAGAGAAGTAACTCAGTACGCTATTTGCGGGATCTAGCAGACACTGGAGTCGGGAATCGTTCGGCATATGTTCGGAGAGGTTAGTCAACAGAACAGCTACGTTGAACCCGATGTCCTTTGCCGGTTCGTGAAATCTATCTACAAATTCAACATAGTTAAACATATCATTTTCATCCGCCTCGGCACAGGAAAGGAGGAATTCAATTTCGGACTGTGTATATTGCTTCTGGCCCTCCATGGCCTTCTGGAATTCTTTTTTGGATATGATGCCTTTTCCTTCCGGATCGTACTCTTTGAACGCATCAGAGCTCGTTAGATCTTTCAATTTCAAGAACATATCAAAGAACTTCAAGATCATTTCCACATTGCTTGAAGATTCCACAAGAGTGTCTACCATTTGTTTGCCGATGGTTCCATTTACCACATTGCCTGCAAGGACGATGAATAAAACAACATGAATTGCAGACTGAGCATTTGTCTGACTTTACAGAATAACAATAGTCCTTTTTCAGAATATTGAACCGGTAAACTGTACATTAAAATGCAAAATATATGTAAATACATTTCGTAATATATGTAAATACATTTAGTACTATGCTAATTAGATTGGATTTGATTTTCCTTTCTCAGAAGGGGCAGCTGGTTATACATCCATAATCTGGAGCTCAGCACTTTATATTCAAATGGCGGAGAAGAAATTAGGTTATGAGGAATGATGCTCAAACGCTGAAGATCTACAGACCAAACAGAGACCTTGGGGAAGAATAACTGCACGGTAAGCTCTCTGGGGATGCAGCTGCGTTTATTACCATTTCCCTCGTATTATCCTTTTTGGGGAAGTACCCAGCAGTCTTTAGAAGCAATGAGATTTGAAACAAATGTTTCTTTTTGCAATGGAGTTAAAAGCCGTATTAGAAACAATTCCTGCAACAAAATTGCTCGTCTGCCTTTTGGCTAATAGCAACGGATACATGTGACATAGGGAGAGCTGGCAGAGACGTTCCTGAAACTCAGCATACTCTTTAGAACGCCCTTGTTTGGGCCACTTCACCGCGGGACAGAGAAGAGCACCAATGCACTCCTCACTTTAAAAAGGCACCGACTGGAACCAGTATCAGACATTTACGTGCACATTTTCTGAGTTTGTTTTGTGCAAACATATTTTTTCTATATTGTACACCATTTTTCTGTTTTAAACTGGAAAAATAAAAGTGGAGGTGGGTCCCCTAACACTTTTGGTGTGTGTCTGTGACATAAGCTACCGGATGATATGATGTCACTAAGCCAAACAGTAGTGTGCATGTTACAGAAACCGACCTTCTAGAAGTGACAGGAGCATCACCACCATGTCCTGCAGAAGGTCCAACAGCTCCTTCAGCAGCTCAATTTGGCTGGAATCCTAGAAGATTAGAGATAGTGACAGTATTATTCTGTAAGCATCTAGGAAGTTGTTTATAGCTGGAACTGCTTTGGCGGGGCAATTCTCCAGCCTCTGTCTGAAAGCAACCAAAAATAAAAACCGTAGCCTTTGTGCATACAATGACACATTAAATATCATTTCTACCAGCATAACCGGCATCTCCGGATCGGGAAAGCATTTTAATATCAGCATATATGTTAGAACAATGTCCCATCTATTGTAATAAAAAAAACATATTTAAATAAACACTATGACCTATTTGACTAGCGGCTCCAGCTATGAACAGGTGAGATTAAATGAACCTCACATTTCAAATCTAATTAACATGGGTTTTCTCTCAAATGTTAGGCAGATTTTTTAATTTCAACATATTTTGACTTGCAAATTGCAGCGAAGCAATACTTCTGAGGTCTAAGCCAAAGAATGAACATGTCCTGTGTGGGACAGGCTGCCGTGTAAGAAGTAAGCCCACAGGATCATAGGAACTCGCCAAGCACCTGGCCTGATCTTATCTGGGACCCCTGAGCTCCTGCACATGATTCCCATCACAAGGAGTACAGCGTTAGTAGGGACGGCCATCGAATGCTCGATCCGATCCCCGTCCGACCCACATTTGGCCATGGGCATTTGGACAATATGGATGCGTGCGATCCAAATCTCACAAAGTTCTTATCGCAATGACTTGCATTATATAAAAGCACGTATTTACAAAGATCTAGTATTTACCTCAGCCTCCCAGAATGGGCTCGGCTTATTATCGACCGCAGTAATCGCAGAGTTTTCTGGAGAAGAGATATAGACTAGCCCTCCTTATTAAAAAAATAGCCTTCTTCCTAAACAATATCATAACGTAGAGAGTTCTATGGGGAAATCTACTCACAATGCTCGTTTAATTACATTTCATTCATATTTACACTGAAACCGTGTAGAATATCATCTACATCATCAAGTTAAATCCTGTTGAGATTTTCACACAGAAAATACCATTAAACATGTATTCTGTCAAAAGGTTTTCTAAGTAGAGCAGTACAATTATATACATACATATATATATATATATATATATATATATATACACACACGCATACACATATACACACACACCACAAGACAGATTAGAGCACCATTAATGTTTCTTCAAAATCTGCAGCTCAAACACTTGCTTTCTCAAACACAGTCATTAAGGAGTCACTTATACCGATCCCAATTAGCAAATCCCTCTAAACAATACTACGTATTTACAGAAAGCACCCAGGGTGAGGAAACCCTGAAAATAACCACTTGTTTGGTAGAATCTAACATAGATTGGTACTTTTATTTGATTTGGTTATTTTCCCTCTTTGTATTATGTTACAAGTTGTTTGCATGTAGGAAATTCATGACAAATTACCGGTAATTGTTAATATTCCAATCACGTTGTTTTATTAATACTATAGAATGCAAAACTTGACAGGGTTTTTAAACACCCCCCCCTTACCGGTTACAATACAATTTGGCATCTCGTTCATCTTACCCCATTAGTGGCATTAAGAGCTGGCTTGGGAACCGCTCGTCTAAACACTGTCCAGCTAAATTCAATTCAACCAAGCAACTCACATGACCTTGCCTACAACTCACAGAACTTAACGTCACGCGCACCTGCATGTTCTCAAAAGCAACTGAACCTCAAAGGGTCTGGTGTGAAAATTACGTGACCTACCGCCATTAACAAACACGCAGTCAGGGGAGATATCAGGGCTTCACCCTGTAGCAGACATCACCAGTCACATCTCCCATACATTCATGAACCTATGTGCGCTCATCCCACAGACACGCACTCTAAGTTTTATGGCCCGCTGCAAACTGATTCTTCATGCTGCTGAATGACTGCACCCCCCTCCCGTAAAAGACTGGGACCCCAGCCCCCCGCATACCTCCTTAGCAATGGGTCCGCACACAGTCAACTCATTGATTGTTCATTGTTTTAAGAAAAATGGAAATATAGCACAAGCGCCCATCAATGGCTCAATGGAATCATGGCTATGAAGAGCCCAGTTAGTCCAGCCAAATTATTTCTATTAGAACATATTTTTTATACTCTTAGTGACTGGTTTAGCACGGTATCTCGGCACACAAAGATGTGATCGTTTTTTGGGTAAATACCAATTCACTTACATTTTGTTAAAACATATATACACGCGTGTCTCAAGTGGCAAAACAACAACTTCTGTTAAGCGATGTCTTGGTTACCTGCGAGAGTTTCATTTGCATGTTTGCAAAGACGTGGAGGAAACCGACCACAGCATCCCAAAGTCGACTGTGTGCCAAGCTCTGCTGGTTTCCAATACACGGGCCCTGCAATAGCAAGAGACCGTTATTACAACGTAATACAACATAATATAACATAATACAACATAATACAACAGAGACACAGGAAACGGGTCACTCGTGGGATCTTCAAGTGCTCTCTTCAGCAAAACACAAAGCAAATGAAGTAATAAGCACACCGGGTGACTATCTCCACTCCTCTTCTCCATGGTCTATCCCCACTAAGTACAATTATTGTATTACTTTTTCCCCACTCGTCTTCTCGATGGTCTATGCCCACTAAGTACATACCTTAGCCACAATAAACACAATTATTGTATTACTTTTTCCTCCTTCTGTAAACATTGGACATCTGCTGTCGAGCTCTGCATATACATTTAACTCAGGATTCCAACAGAATATTTTGCGTAGACATTTGTTTTTTATTACCGTAATATAATTGTTATGGTACATTTGTTTTTTAACTATCACAATACGTTTTAAGACACAAAATCTTTACCGGGATGTTTGAAGGTGCTGGCTAATTGCCTTCTGAATCGCAGTGTCAATAAAAGGAAAAATAACGAGCGAATCTACAGAAACCCACACCGCGTATTGGCGGCGGCGGCAGCGTATGGAAGGTGATTTCCTTGTGATGTTCTAGGAACAACGGTTAACTTGCAGCAGAACACAGACACAGCCATGGCTGTTACGCGCAGATTGCACACATCAAGAAGAGATCCGTCTGAGAATTCCAAGAAAGCGAGTTTCTGGCAGCCGAGCCGACGCTCTGGTGTGTGCGCCAGGCCTTCTGGATACAGATTAAACACAGAGCAGCGGCCCCCAATCACAGAGATCTGTACAACTGTTCAACTGTTTCTTAACAAAGATGGTTGGAGATTACTAGTGGGGGTTTAATCAGATTACTAATCACCAAGAGATCATTCATGCAGATCCAAGACAATATAAACAGTATTTAAAGACGGTTAAAATGGTTGATAACTATAAAAGGTTATTGCTCCCTACTGTGAACCATTCGCATAAATGATGAGCAGTTCTCAATGAAAATACTGCTGCCCTCCCGCGATGAACATCCAGCCAGTTTCAGGGGATCCCCTCACCTTTCTGAGCCTGAAGAGACAGGCGGCAGGACAGCTGCATTTTAAACGCCTTGACTTTGCTAGACATTAGAAAGGTCCCACCCCAGCGAGCTTCCGCTGCGCCAAGAGCTTGGCTGATCCTGTATAATGTACAGCCTTCATAATGTACCTCAGCCTACTGGCGGCCAGGTGTAAGATAAAGTTTGTGTTAGACAGTATGACCCAAGCTCGGATTTGAGGGCTCGGACTTCTTTGGGATGCTTTGTTTGTGATGAAGGCTAAAGTTAGGAAGGCCGAGGCTCAGGTATTAACTTAATATGACCTCAAACATGAACTAGAATGCACCAGAACACTGTGAAGACCCAGCATGTCCCGTTTCAGTGTAACTCTGCTAAATTCCATTAAAACAAAGATCTTTAATGACATCAGCCCAATAAGCACTCTTTTTGGATCAACCATTCTGTAACACTACAGCATATCCTCGGTTCTGATTATACAGCATTAACTCGTAAGCCAAGAATCCTAAAATGTACGTTCTTTAACAACATTAAGCACGCCCTTAATAATATCCACATATTGCCCGGCTGCACCAGCTACTGTCTGCTCTGCCAACCACCGTTCTATGAGGTTTATCAGTCAACAGGTAAAGCTATACAACAACATTGTTTCATCAACCCCCTTTACACACAGTGTGTTACCAGCTCACGCATCATGTATTTCTACTAAACCCCTACTAACACTCTGAGCCCTGCAATTGTTACTAAAAACCAGAATAATGCTCTCTGGATTTTCCTACCTGAATATATTCTGTAAGTGAATTGAAGATTTGTTTGGTCACAGCCAGGGATTTGGAGAAGTTGTGTTGTCCTGATTCATCGATCACGTCTTTCCCGGAGTAATACCAGTAAAAGTCACTGATAGATTCCTGAAGAGAAAGTGCAGCGGTTACATCAGGCACGTCACTTCCACCACCATTAACATCAACCGAAGCCTAAATGGGTCACTGAATCGAGTTAGTGCTCTCCAGAACACAATGCACAGTTTCATGCAACCAGGGTCTCTGAAATTGTACATTTTATGATTTTTTTTATAACATTGGTTGGCAGTATATACCAGGTTTTATCAAGATTTTCCACCGGGGCCAAACTGGTCATCTTGCAAACCACGTGAATGCCCAGTGGGCAGGTGGTGGATGGCATCGGTCTCACCTTTAACGCGGAGGATCCGGCTCCTTAGTGCAAGAGCAAAACGGTGCGGTGTGCGCCGACATTAATCTAACAGACAGCCGCACATACGTGGCTTTTCAGCGGCCGGTCATTTGATTTTTAAGTTTGGTCCTGCTAGGCGGTCCCAGGGTCAGTTTTAAAAGGTGCATGAAACACACATATCTCAGCCCTGAACTCTTCTAACATATAGCTTTTAAAGGTTAATAAAAACAGACCAAGTGCATGGCAACTACTGGTCAACAAAAAATATTATTGCCACTAACCAAATACCAATCCTACCAATGGCTGGAATAGAAAAATAAGAGTCTTCATGTTCTACAGATAAATAAAAAGTTCTCAGAGGTAACAAATACTATCTACAAACTCCCTCGCACCAATTATTGGTTTCATAATATGAAATCCATCTCAAAATAATGCAAGAAAAGATTCTCCAAATCAGACACTTGTTTCTTGTTTACTGTAACAATGTCACATTTCTGATGCTAAACAGCAGCAGATGTAAAATATCCCCATGCATTATACAGGGAATCAGATTCCTATTGTATGAGCCGAGGCCAAACCACAATAAACCTGTTGATGAAACATGCCAAATCAGTGAAGACTTATGGAAGGTTCCGCTCCTTGTTCAGATACATTTTGGGGGTTTTTGTGCCGGCGTAACTTCTTTCCACTTCATTATCTTTACTGCAGAGAGTTTCCTAGCTAGGATGAAAGCGTGAAAACGCTCAGAATTCTGAATGCATGCCCACTGTGAAAACCTGCAGAAAAATGTAGTTGTCTGATAGAAATACTTGGGGACTTGCTGGCTGAGATGTCCCCAATACTCGTAAGTCCCAGTCCAAGCCTTTGTGGACAGACTGGCATGTCGAGGAGACAATCCCAAACACCTGGTCCAGAAATTCTACCGTATAGCTTTGCGTGTGTTGGATCTATTCTCCGTTGTTTCCCGATACAGACACCCAAGCATGTTCTATGATTCCAGACGGAAGAATGTGCTGGAGTTGTTAGCTGGTGTGTGTTACACACAAGCACCATATGACAAACTGTATCTAGGCATGTAACAGTATAATTTTACATTACCTGGAGGCGAAGAAGATAATCCACCGTGCTAATGATGATGTTAACTGTGGTTGTGTTGCCCATCTGAGTTCGGAGAAAATTCTGAAAGTCTGAGAGAACATCATTAACATATTATTAAACAGGCATCAAACCATTATCTTATCTCTCCCATTATTCATCTAAGACAGATGTGATGACCTTATCCTGAATACATGTCTCATAGTATTCCTCATCTCTTGTGGTATCAAAATATTTAAGTATATACTGTATATTCATCATAAGAATAATGCAGAATAAGGGAGTGACGGCACTAAGGAGTCCATGGATAGAGGGTGGGTGGCAGGGAACAACATTTGTTGTCCATTTGCACAAATCTATTGTTTATTCCTTTGAGAAACATAGACAAATGTCTTGGTACTAGTTTAGAGAAGATGATGTGTGCGCCTGCTTGACACCAGCTTGCACTTCCGCACTCTTGGGAGAATCAGGTCTGGTGCTATGATTAATCTGATGCTGCATCACAAGGACTTCGGGTCACATTGATACACAAACGTACAACATGATAAACTCTCGTTATGATAATCACATCTAAGCGACAAAAAGACAAAGCATTGGTCGGATAAACAGTGGCTTTTTTTTTAGACCGGAAAATGCTACAGAGTTCTCTGGTACTCTACAAAGTGTAATGTAATGAGCAAGCCAGGTCCGCAATATCTATGCAATCGTTTATCCTCAACTGGGTAAAAAAACAAACCTCAATTACGCTTGGAAAACAAGCCATGGAAGGAATGCAAGCATATGCGCTTCTTACCGTTGTTATGACCTTCACACAGAAGCTGAAGGAACCTGAAGAGGTCTCGTGTGAACTCATCATTCTGTAGAACCTTCTCCCCTGGAACAAACATTTGTTTTGACATCATTAGCAATCATGTTTAAACGCTTGTTCGATGGATGTTGAGATCTTGCTCTATGTTCCTTAGATTCCAGAAGCTGAAGCCTCTACCACAAATTACAATTTCAAACATCACTACACCATTATTATCATTACAGCACAGGAAAACGCGATTGGAAAACACAAATGTGGAGGATCAGAACGGAAACATTGAATTTACTGCTGTTGTCTGCAGCTATTTTTCTGTCTCCTTTGTCTGTAATTTAAGCGGCTGCAAGGATGGTATTATGTACAGTAAGGAAAATATAATATGAAGGGAAAACAAATGAACGGAAAGAATATTTAGTGACACATTTAATAGCTAATTAATGTCCACAGCGCCATGCTAACCAGATTAAACATTCGCAACCGCTTTACAGAGTGAAACAGCATTGCGCCTTCAGCGTGACATCAAACTTGGATCATATGGTTGAAATGATACCTAATTCTAGAAGAATCTAAAACCACAAATATCACTTACCCCTTTCTCGGACAATGACTTCACAGCGAACACGGCAGAAAGGGAGAGAGATGGAGAAGCGGTGAGTAAAATGACGGTTAAGCCATAAAAGTTAAGTGCTAAAAATAACAATTTACTTTACGTACTACAACTGTCTAGGCTCCGTACTTTCTGCTTTCCAGTTAGCGTTAATGTTTTATAAATATTTGGTTAAAAAGTGACAGGCTATTTTAACTCAAGTAGGTGATGTCATTTGTCTTCTCCTGCTCTTAAGGCTGCCAGAACGAGCTTCCACCACAGAAACAAATGATAAAACATTAAAAGTGGTCACTGATCCCAGTGCCAAACATACATGGAACGTTTCCTAATGTATATGCATTGATTATGTTTACTAAAACATGGAATTTAGAGAAGCGCACAACAACCGACCATAACATCCACGTTGCAAATACAGAATTGCTTCCTAATCCCAGAAATAGGTTGCTTATAGGAGAGATGGTGTTGCTTTCGAAGAATAAAATTGATGGATTAAGACACGGGTATATTTTTAGCATAAAAGTAAATTCGAACGTAATTGTCACAAGCCATCGAACTCGCTCTCCAAATGACCGTTTAATGACTTCATCAAGTGACACATATGCCCATTTGTCACAGCGTAAGATGACGGCCTCACGCTTAAATTACCGCTCTTCGCTTGTTACATGCAGGCTGAACACATTATACTCTACCCAGAAGAACATTCAAACAGTTTATATTAGAGAATCTTTGTCAATAATTTCAAGGGGCATTTATCATGGCCGCTCTTCAAGAAGGACCGGCGTTTACTCTCCTACACGCATACTCACGAGTGCCTTCCTCTGTTACCATCCCAAGGCCTTCTGCTTTGTTCTGTCTTTCAAATGCATTCAAATCAAGGACGCTGTGAATTAAAAAAGATTGACCTTCAGAATCCCAGCATGCCCTTTGCCAAGTAGGCTTTGTATTGTTTATGAAGACTCTCGTGGAGAGCTTGGGTTTGGTGTACACGCTCCAAATAAAAGAGGGTAACCACGAGAGCACGGGACCGGGCTCTATGTCAAGACTGCATCGTGCCTTTTGCAGATATGTGCCGACGGTTGTGTTTGTAGCAGAAATATTTGTTATTTTGTGTGACTGGAGAAATTAGAGCGCTTACTAGAGTCAGAATATTGTTGCCCTTACGCTCTCTCACCTGCACGACTGCATCAGTCCGGACAAGCTCTGGAAAAACCCAGCATCCTTTTTCTCCTTGAGGTAATCTAACATTTTCTGTAGAATAAAAAGTATATGAACTATTAGAGGTTATTTATACTCTAATGGTGTACAAAGTGAGACCATTATGATTGTACACAGCGCAGTCCACAGCATTTCTATTATAAGGTTAGGATAACATTTTCCTATTGTACGCTTTGACTACAGGTAAAGTTATGAAAACACACCAACTGCGATGGACTGAATTATGTTCTTTAACCTATAATGATGGCATGTAACGAGCTTCATGTTAATATCGATGAAAACGCTTTCGTAATGGATGTGTGGCTCCCCACGGATATAGGGTGTTTTATTTAGAAATTAGAGGGGTCAGACCTGATATAGTCTGTTCTTCACATCTGTACCCAACAATTACCTTTGCCCAAAATGCTCTGAGAGGGAATATCACTAAGCCTGTGTCACGATAGATTCCTGGAGGAGTTACCGTGGAAACCCTTGGATTCTGTGCCCTTCTGCGGTAACTCCTAGAGAAATCATCACAACGCCTGCAGCACAAAGGGCCATGGAGGCTCTACACATAAACACAGTTGTTTCGGTTGGAACTTCCATGGAGAACATTTTTCTACAGGAAACTAAATAACATGTTAAATGTTGTTTTCTTTAATATTTACTTTGTTATGAACGGTTATGATAAACGAGGAAAAGTCTCTTCCTGGGAATTTATGGACATGCCACCCGGGACGTCGTCCACTGAGGACGCATCCCAAACATAGTTTCAGAACATCATTCTTTGCTAGTCACCAAAGCATCCTTCGTTCCTAGGATAACCGTACCTGCTGCACGACAGTATTACCGCCGTTGAGAACAGCAATTCCAAGTTTAAGGGTTTCCACCACCATGTCGCTCATTTCACCTGAATGAAAAAGACATTTAAATAGTGACCACGGTCAAATACCTACGGCAATTCATATAGTCTCAGCAGAAGGGAAGTAGGGCGATCGAATCATCTGTTCCCAGATACCCTCTCTGTACCATTGGTAATGATGGTGAGGGTGTACAGTTTTCCTTGGTGTGATAGATGATAAGGCACACATGTATGTTTTTCCTACAGATCACCAAGGAAGATACCCCACGAAAGGGATACCGCCATCTACTTGATGTTACCTTTACTTGCACTGATCATCTGTAAAACCATCTCAGCAGCTCCTCTCTCGTGCAGACGAGCTTGCTGGTACAACGTCTTCTGTTTTTCCATTTCTTTTTCCTAAAGGTATAAAGTAACGTGAAAAACGCTATGCATTTCTAACATGCCCGGCGATTAGAATCTAGCGGCGGCAGCAGCAGTTCTCAAAGCCGCAGAAAAGCTAACAGCTTAACATGTCACGCTTTGGGTCCTATCTGTCGGTAGCTGCGGCGGATAAGGAACGGCCAATTACTGTAATTACCCTGAACGGTTCTACGGATGCTGCCAACAAGCCACACGGCACACAGGTACATCATGAATAAAAGGATTCTTACTTCAAAAGTTTTCTCTTTTTCTTCGTCATCCTCTTCATTTTGACAGCTCTGTGATACAGACAGAAGAACGGTAAAGGTTACAGTCTGATGAAGTGTAATTTCAAGCCGATGTCTCCATGATACACGGAAACCATCTGAGAGGGAAGGTGCAGGGGGGGTCTCGCATAGATGTCATTTTATTAATATAACTATTAGCTAACAATCTCTCCAACTGACACATTCCCTATCTGTAAATGCAAATTAGGACTCAAGGATTGGGTTGGGTTTTCCGACATTAAATTTAGTTATATTTAACAATCCTTCCGAACGAGTGGGGTTTGTTTCCTAATGATTATGTAAGGGAGGTGCATTAGACTAGTTAAGCGCGGTACTAGATTTCATACGAAGAGCCATCTGAGGAACGTATGCGGTGGCAGCAGCATTTCCCATGATCAAGCCCTGGCATTTCTTTCCCCTCGCAGAGTTTAGTGGATTTTGGGAACATTGGTATAAAGTGGTTTCTTGCGGCTCCTTTAAGTCGCCCTCCCCTGGATCGTACGCCCGAATCCCTTATCTTGAAAGTGTTCATATCTCAGATATGCCCTCTCTGCTGGACGTCAGAAAAGCTCTTGATGTATTTGAACGCTCCTATCTCTTTAGAATCAACCCACACATCTGAAAGCTTCGACGATATAAAGCCGAAACCTCTCTCGGCCTGCATTGTCCGCACAATTGTTCCGGCAAAACACTTTCTCAGACACCTGTTTTGTCTGGCAGAGCAGACTCTGTGCCGGCTGAAAGATAAGGGACCGTTTCCTTTGTCAATCAGAATAAATCACGAAAATAACAATCCCTGTAGTAAACACACTCTGGCCACAAAACATTACAAGCTCGGATAATCTAAGCTTAAAGCAGTTTATCTGTAGATAGAGCGCTCGCATGTAATCCAATCAAATGCAGACAAGCTCCAAAAACAGGCAGCCTCTTCATCTAGTTTTGGTTTGAAAACATGTTATTCGACAAATGCTAAATGCGGAGAGATGCTTATCAAATAAAAGAGCGGCGCGGCCTTCCGTGACACTTTCATACGGTTCCTATACTGATCGGCGTGGTCCACGGTCAACGAGTCCACTACAATCCTGTAGCTACTAATCTTACCTGAATAATCGCTACGAGACCTCTAAGAAAATTATTATTTTTTTCCAGATACCAGCAGCTGTTTAAACAAACAGTACATACTTTGGGTGCGATGCCACAGGGGACATAAATGAGAAAGCAGCTACATGACCAGTGTATTACCGTATTTGCTCGATTATTAATTTAGGAAAAAAACAAAAAGCCTGAATATAAGACTACCCTATAGGAAAAAAGTTTTACTAGTAAATATTAATTCATGTGAACTAATTTTCATATTTAATAAAAGCTATGATTGAGAAAAATATATTTTTTATTTCCTTTTATTTGCCAACCTGCCCCCCCCAGTTATGCACATCTGCCCCCAGGCTTGCCACTCTGCCCCCAGAAATGCCTTTTACCCCCCCTATTTGTCACTCTGCCCCATGATGTGCCTTTTAACCCTCTATATGCCACTCTGCCTCCAGAAATGTCTTATACCCTCCTATATGCCACTGTGCCCCATGATATGCCTTTTAACCCCCTATATGCCCCTCTGCCCCATGATATGCCTTATACCCCTATATGCCACTCTGGCATATAGGGGGTTAAAAGGCATATCATGAGGCTGAGAGGAGATATATATATATATATATATATATATATATACTGCTAACAGCAATCACACTCCTATCAAGCCAAGGCAGCCAGTACATGCTGGAACCTGGGGATGTTAGAAGTGTGATTACAGCCTCCCTATGCCATGCTACCACCCCCACCCCCTTACACATCCATGCTATCACACACACACACTCATTCACAAACATTTAAATACTCATTCATTCAATTAATCACACATACACACACGCTCAAACCCCCCACCTGAACTGCAGATCTCTCACTCGCAGACTTCTGCAGGGGCCCGGCTGTGCGAGCAACTTCTCTGGCCCCGCCCCCAGAGGAAGGAGGGGGGAGGTAGAGTTATGTGAGGACTGTGCTAGCTTCCTGTTTCCTGCTGCTAATAGCAGAGACGCTGCTCGCGATCAAAGCCCGGTAAGCAGCACGGCCCCAGCAGAATGAGGTCTGATTAGAAGACGACCTCGATTATAAGACGAGGGGTATTTTTCAGCATTTTTCTGGAAAAAACCTCGTCTTATAATCAAGCAAATACGGTATTAACAGTATAAATCTATCTACACACACACACGTAGAAACCCAAGAGAACAAACTTTTTAAACATATCTAACTATATTGTTTAGATCATTTTATGTTTTATAATTGCTTGTTACAATTGGTCGCGACACTTGGGAGACATAGCGCTGACTACAATCAAGGCACGGTGTCATTTTGTTCATCACCCCCCAACAAGAGACTCAAGAAGCTTAGAGTAGGAAACATGGAGGATTTTATTGTACTGTTTAACGGGTCTCCTGCCGGGCTGCCATTAGAAATCCTGGGGCCCAGTACAAATGTCCCAACCTCCACCTCCTCCCACTAGCCCACCCCATGTATAGAAAAGAGCCACCAGGCCCCATTCCACTGGAAAATTGCCACTGGGCCCCAAAAGTCTCAAAAGGTACCCCCAGGCACCGCACACGCTCAATATGTGCTTGACTACAACTAGACAGCAATTAGCTTGCGGCACTTTGAAAGGACCTTTTAGAAGCCGCACAAAGCTGCCCTGCGATAAAAAAATATTATAAGCCTTTTATAGCGCTTAGCAAATACCTCTGTGTGTGGAACGTTATCGGCACACAGTAAAGTCATACAATTAGATAAACGTGCCAAGTGATTATTTGCACGGCAGCCCCAATAATTGTGTTTTATCTGCTCACATTGGGAGCAGCCAGATGGTACGTGGGGTGGGCAGGGGGTAAGTACGTGGGGTGGGCAGGCACAGCTACGGGATTTGCCCAGTGTTCAGTGAGCTGTGCCCTCTAATTGCCCGGACAGCCTAAAGTACAGACACACTCGCAGGAAGGTTGTAAAAACAAATGCCAGGTTTTACTGTCTAACCTCCCTGTTATTCCTCCCCTCCAGGGCCTTCCAAGGTTCGCTGGACTTCTTCCAGATGAGGACGCCAGTTTGTAATAAGCCTTCAGAGCAGTGTCTGGCTGCATCCACCGACAGCGTGCTCAGGACAATAGCGTCTATATAACAGAAACGGCAGCTGCCACGTCTCATAGGTATTGTCTTCAAGGCAATGGCACGGTACGGCCCCATACGATCCCCGCATGTGTGTGATGTGCATCGTTACACGCTGCCGCATGAGCAAACACCAAGGCCGTCTCTTCTGGTGAAGCGCTGTGGGATTTGCCGTTATCTTCTCATCACATTTTCTAGGTGATGAACCTTTTTCATCATCTAACGCTATGCAATGCAAGCCTTGTACTTGGCTTATAAACTCTAAATTACCAACACACACTAGGGACCTGCCGTATACAGCTGGTCAGGAAAAGTGCAGTCGCCAAGATTAGCATCCAATTCTTATTTATCATAGATCTAATTCATTAGGTCAGCGACTCAGCCCCCAGGAGTAACAACATAACAGCAGTACATCTGTATATATAACTATTATTATACCTTATTTATAAAGCGCCGACAGATTCCGCAGCGCTGTACAAAGAAGAAAATTTTACTGATAACGACAAGTACAATACAGCAATTGACATAAAGATACATGAGGAATGGAGGGCCCTGTTCCAGCAGGAGCTTACAATCTAGGTGGATAACGGGTGAGAAACAGGAGGCGAGGAGAAGAGAAAGGTTTTTAGGGAGCGTTTGAAGGAGGGTAGAGTCGGTGAGAGTCGGACAGCACGGGGAAGAGAGTTCCAGACGGTTGGTGCTGCGCCAGAGAAGTCCTGTAGGCGGGCGTGGGAGGAGGTGATGAGTGAAGACGCGAGGAGCAGGTCATTGGTGGATCTAAGAGGGCCGGCTGGAGTATATTTGCTGATGAGGGAGGATAGGTAGAAGGGGGGACGTTAGTGAGAGCTTTGTAGGATAGAGTGAGTATTTAGAATGTAATTCTGCTATGGAATTAGGAGCCAGTGGAGGGACTCGCAGAGAGGTGCGGCAGATGCAGAGCGTCGGGTGAGATAGATTAGTCTATCAGAGGCATCGAGGACAGACTGGAGGGGGGGAGAGAGGGAGGTTACTAGATTGTTGCAGTAGTCTAGACGGGAGATTACGAGGGAGTGGATTAGTTGTTTTGCGGTGCTGGCAGTCAGAAAAGGACGGATTTTGGAAATGTTGCGTAGTTGGTTGTGGTGGGATTCAGAGAATGGTTTGATGTGAGGGATAAAAGATTTGAGTCTAGGGTCACTCTTGGGGTGGAGAGATAGATTTGTGTGTCGTTTTCCAAGTGAGAAGTATAGATGGAGAATAGTAGAGGACCCAGGACAGAACCCAGAGGCACTCCAACAGACAGAGGCACTGAGGAGGAGGAGTCTCCAGCAAAAGACAGAGATGCATCTATTGGAAAGATACGAGTTGATCCAGGAGAGAGCAGTGTCTCGGAGACATAGAGAGCTGAGAGTCTGTAGGAGGAAGGGGTGGTCGACTGTGTCGAAAGCAGCAGAGAGATCAAGTAAGCTTAGGAAAGAGGCCTGGCCATTGTTTCTAGCAGATAGAAGGTCATTTGTGAACTTGATGAGAGCAGTTTCAGTCGAGTGCTGTGGGCGGAAAACAGACTGCAGGGGGTCAAGCAGGGAGTTGAGACGGAATTAGGTATGATTGCATGGGGTCGGGAGGGCCTGTAGTGAGGTGTGAGGAAGACAGCAGAATGTGAACTTCGTTCACTGTGGTGGTGGGGGGAGCGGAGAGAGGTAGAGGGGTTGATCGTGGAAGGAGAAGGAACGTGGAGACCGTGCACAGGAATGTTGTTGCTGATGGATTGTGTTTTTGTTTAGATATAGTCTGTAAGATCTTGGGCACTAAAGGCAGGTGTGGGTGGGGCGAGGGGAGAGAGAAGGAGGTGGTGTGGGTGGGGCGAGGGGAGAGAGAGAGAGAGAGGTGGTGTGGGTGGGGCGAGAGAGGGAGGTGGTGTGGGTGGGGCGTTTGGGGTTGGAGGAGAGAGATGAAATGAGGGAAGAAAAGTGTTGTTATAGTGTGCTGTGGCAAGGTCAGGGCAGGTTATAGTAGTAGTCTGGGAAATGCAAAGTTGAATTAAATTAGGAAATTGGAGAGGGTCAACATTGCACAGAAAAAGCTGATAATTTTGACATCAGAAACTCTCCCTAGTCATCCCTTTAGCTTTTGTCATCTCAAGAAAAAAAAACCTTGCAACCCCTGCTCTGAGCCATACATGTGGGGCTCCCTAGGGCCAATTCCCAATTACTCTAAATGAATTTGATTCTAAAGAGCCATAGTGATTCAAACCATTGGATCCCATGGCAGTGAAGTAAACAGAGCTATCTTGACTAGTTCAGACCGCAAAACGACTTGAACATAAAAGTCCACGACAAGGCTTGCAAAACTCATTGGTGACTATTGGTGGCTGCCTACCTGTGGTGGGTACGCCAAAACAATTCAAACATAGACCGCTCAATGGCTGACAATGAAACGTAACACAATATGACATTGTGCCATAATTAAATGTTTTAACATACCACTGTTTTCTAAATCAATCAGGGGCTATGTTGCATCTTAAGTAAAATTAGCTCTGTGCCATTTTATCCATGGTTTACCCACCTTTGCCATCATTGCTGCATATGCTGTATAAAGGGGATCGTCCTCCAATTTGCTGTAAGAGACAAATAAAGCAATAAACAGCTAATGAAAGCCATTTATCATTCAACTGCGGTCCCAATGAGACTGTGGGGCTTATCAGCTGAATCTCATCTAAAAAGAAGCATCTCAATGACTTAAACAATGCCCCTTATCCATGTAATAGAGGAATCACTCTGCACCTCTACCGAACCACAGGGACCTTATCTTCCTGTGTAATCTGATGGTCGTAGTCATTCAACAGAGATCAAGCTTTTCAACGGACTTCAGCACGAGTAACACAGAGCCAACCCCAGCGAGCCCCCTACAATAAGAGCTGTCCTGACCCTCCATAACAAATAGCCAAAGTCAAGATTTAGTGAACGTTCCCTTCTGTATACGTATCTATGCATCTGCTACTACAAATATTAAATACATTGGACTTTACAGTAAGACAGTAGAAATAGCCACTCATTTCTCAGTACAGTACCTCCTCTCGGTCAGGGCATTACGACTGAAGTGTAAAATAATCTGGTGAAGTGGATCTGGCTTCTTCTCTGCCTCTTCTTCCTCTTCCTCATCCTTTTTCTTGGGTTTCTGGGAGACATTTACATTATCACACAATGAATTTTGGGACATTCACCAATTACTTCCTAATGTTCTGAGCTGTAAAAGAAGCTGCGTTTGGACCTTTGCAGAGTTCCTTTAAGGGAACGTCATGTATGACTGCACAAAGTACACACGTTAACAGAAAATGTGTATTTCCTTCAAAATCTTCCACACCCCAATGTACCTATGTCTATAACTAAATAAAAGATGAGAGTTGGTACCGTGTTAGCCGTAGAATTACAGGAGACAAGTGGAGTTTGAATGATACCTTTATTGGCTAACTGAGTAAATATAGATTGCAAGCTTTCAACACCTCTCAGGTCCCTTCATCAGGCATGTTATACAATAATGTGAAAGACCTCTCTTTAAGTATCAGTCAAATAGCATGGTTACAACTGGGAAGCAGATAACATCAAAATATCTAAGGCAAGGTTCTTTGATCAGTCAATAGTGTTAAAATCAGAGGTGGACTGGAGTCATAAAAGGAGGTGTCAGGAGGTATTCACAACTCTAATGGGGTCAGGTTGTGTGCATGTCTGGTTTGTTATCTACAAAGTGATAATGGGATACAAATTCCCTATCCCGGTTGAGGCCAGCATTTAAAGAGTTAAATTTAAGTATTAATTTAACCTCCCATATTTTTCTCTCCCTCTGAGTTTTGAACAGTCCCATTAATACAGCCAGTCTGATGTCTCTGATGCTATGTCCATTTTGGCAAAAATTTTCTCCCACTGGTGTCTCTGCTCTCTTGTTGTTGATGTGGAATCTGTGTGAATTAAACCTTTTATGCAATGGCTAGCCTGTTTCACCCACGTAGAGGGCTGTTGGACACTTTGCACACATAATAAGGTAAACCACATTAGAAGATTTGCAGGAGAAGGCACCATTGATCTTATGGAGTGTATTTGAATTGGGTATAGGCACCATGTCCACAGTGTGGATGTGTGCGCATGTTTTACACCTTCCTTGTAGGCAGGGGAAAGTGCCATTTTTTGTGGACTTGTTCAGGGCACTCCTGGTTAATAGTTGTTTAAGATTGGGGGTCTGTCTGAAGGAAAGTAGGGGAGGCTGTGGAAAAATGTCCCTGAGTCTGTCATCAGTGTGTAGCGTTGCTTGAAGTTCTTTAGATATTTTGCGTAGAGCTTCTACCTGGGGGTGGTAAGTGACAACCAGAGGCACACGGGTTCCAGTGTGATGTTCTTTGTACTTTAGTAATTTTTTTCTGGGAATGTTGGTGGCCTTCTGTATCTGGTTGTCAATTATCCTGCCATTGTAGCCCTGGTTCATAAAGTCTCCCCTTAGTTTCTGGAGCTGTTTGTCGCGATCTGCTGTATCAGAACAGATGCGGTTGTATCTTATGGCCTGGCTGTATATGATAGAGTTTTTTGGATGTTTAGGGTGGAAGCTGTTGTTTTTAAGGTAAGTCGGTCTGTCTGTTGGTTTGTGATACAGGGACGTGTGGATGGTATTGTTCTTAATGCTGATGGTGGTGTACAGGAAGTTTATTTCTGTGGGTGAGTGGCTGATTGTGAGGTTGATGGTGGGGTGAAATGCGCTGTAGTTCTCGTGGAAGGTGAGAAGTTCCTCTTTGCTGGGGGTCTAGACAATTAGAATATCATCAATATAGCGAAGGTACACCAGGGGTTTTGTTTGGCAGGTGGATATGAAATCCTCTTCTCATTTTGCCATAAAGAGGTTGGCGTATTGTGGCACCATTCGAGTACCCATCGCAGTCCCAGTTTTCTGGATGTAGAGGTCCTGTCCAAACCTGAAATAGTTGTGGTTAAGTATAAATTGAATGAGCTGCGTAACTGATTCGGTGTCCATGTTGTGTCGGTTCAGGTATTCCTGGCATGCTGCTATGCCATCTCTGTGTGGGATGTTGGTATATAGGGATTCAACGTCCATGGTGGCCAGGAGAGTGTTATGTGGGAGTGGGCCCAGGTCAGCCAGTTTGTTTAAGAGGTCTGTGGTGTCCTGAAGGAAGCTGGGTGTTTGTTGTACTAGTGGTTGCAGGGTGTTTTCTATCCAGCCAGATATATTCTCTGTCAGTGTACCAATTCCTGAGATGATGGGTCTCCCTGGGTTGCCTTCTTTGTGTATTTTGGGTAGCATGTAGAAGGAGCCCAATTTTGGATCTTCAGGTATTAGTGGTTTTAGCTGGTCTTTAATGGTGTATGGCAGTTTTTGTATTATCCTATTGAGTTGTTTAGAAAATTCCTTGGTGGGATCATCCTGTAGCTTCACATAGTGTCTTTCATCTGACAGTTGTCTATTTGCCTCATGTATATAGTCAGTGGTGTTCATAATGACAACAGCACCCTCCTTGTCCGCCGGTTTAATAATAATCTCCTGGTTGTCCTTCAGGGATTGAATGGCTTTATGTTCTTTGTGTGTCAGGTTGGGTGTTGGGTCACCCCGTTTCTCCAGTATTTCCACAGTGGCTCTGTTTCTGAAGCTCTCTAAGTACCTGTCCAGTGTAGGGTTTCTGCCTGGTTTTGGGCTCCAAGTGGATCTTTTTGTGGGAACCCGGGTATTGTGATGTTGCTCTGTGGTGTTGGTGTCTTCTCTATCATGGAAGAATTCCTTGAGTCTGAGTTTTCTGAAGTATTCCTCCATGTCGCTGCATAGTGTAACCTTGTCCACAGGTTTAGTGGGACAGAATGACAAGCCTTTGGAGAGGACAGATAGTTCTTTTCTACTCGGTCTGTGTGTTGAGAGGTTCACAATGCAGTTCTGCTTTACTTTTGTTTCTCAGTCTCTGTAGTTTCTTATTTTTTGTGTTGATGAGGAGTGTTTGTAGTTTCCTTTAGTACTGCTGCAGGGTCTCTTTTATGTCCTCATAGTCTGGTCCGAGCTGTTCCTTGAGGGTAAATATCTCTGCTTGTAATTTTGATTTCCTATTGTAACAAATCCTAATGAGTTTGTTGCGTAGCCTTTGTGATGTTCTTGTGCACAGTTGTTGTGCATATCTGCTGTTGTATGTGTCCAGAGTGGGATTCTTCAGTACAAGTCCTTTAGGGATTAGATTTTCCTTTTTGCATGCAGGTCTTTTACATTTCGTATGGTGCGGTATTAGAGTTGTGAATACCTCCTGACACCTCCTTTTATGACTGCAATCCACCTCTGATTTTAACACTATTGACTGATCAAAGAACCTTGTCTTAGACATTTTGATGTTATCTGCTTCCCAATTGTAACCATGCTATTTGACTGATACTTAAAGAGAGGTTTTTCACATTATTGTATAACATGCCTGATGAAGGGACCTGAGAGGTCTTGAAAGCTTGCAATCTATATTTACTCGGTTAGCCAATAAAGGTATCATTCAAACTCCACTTGTCTCCTATAACTAAATACAAATCCTAGCAGAATTAAACCCCAACACGGTCAAATGAATTCTTGCAAAATCTATCAAATAGTCACCCGCAATAATTTCTGGAACGTAGTGAGTATTCTGGTGATAATGCATCGGTTTAATCATACAGGTGATTGAAATAACTGCTGGAGTACTTCTGTTGCTTAGAAGCTGCTCACCAACACCAGAAGGTCCTCCCCTAAATGGTTCTCATTTTTAAATCAGTCACAGTATTATCAGACTTCTCCGGACCATCATGCATTTCTCACTCGCACCTCAGCGAATACGTGGCATTTCCAAATAGATATATCACGTTCTGTATTTTCTTAGTGTGATACATGCTAAATACCCGGTTAATGGTCCAAAAACAATTCTTGTACAACGGACTCTATTCCCAACCATAGAATTGTCGCTTTTGTAAATCAGTTATTTTAACAATCTTTCCCCATCTTAATTATTATACAAAATTATATATATATTAACATAGTCCAAGTAGAATAAAATAATTTGGGATGGGAGGAGGAAACACGGGGGCAGCTGGAAGCTTCTTGCTTTATGGCCAAGTAAATGTGAAGCAAGTAACCCAAATTACGAATTACTGCATCATGAAAGGTCACAGATGCCTCTAAGAGAAAGCTGCTTATTAAAATAAGGATGTCGTCTTTGGACAGTCCCTATATGTTTTTTTTATTATTACTGAATTTACACAGTTTAGGCAATGGTTGTCTAAAAGCTCTTGCTTAACTCCTTTGTCCGCCCAAATGGCCATCTTTAGAAATGTGACCGTTATAAGACCTTCTTCATTCAATGCGTGGCAGTTGGCCGGCCGGCCCTCTGTGTTTTGACCAGGAATGGTTAAAGTGTGTTTCCTCAGCTCCCGGAGAAGCGCATGATGGTAGGAAAGGAATAATAACACTGCTTATAAAAAGGAAGTGTATCGGAGTAGATTTGCCCGTTGACTTTACCCATCCAGGTGGTATATACTTGGAGGAAATGACTGCTCGTGGAAAAGAAGAACTAAAGCTCTAAGCTGCACAAATGATCACACTGAGATTTAAACTCGCTTGCTTACGATGGTAAACGTTTTGTTTCGTGAGCATGCAGACGGCATGCAAGGAGAGAGGGGTGATCTGTGCATGGCGATGGATGAAGGGAGCATAACCATGGTGGAGGGAAGTCCTCCCAGCTTGTGGGACAAAAGTACAAAGAGAGGATGGTTTGGTATCAGGATTACTGTTGGCTTCATCCCTGTGATGACCTTGGACTAGTAGACAAACCAGGGATCAACTCAACTGGTAGAATCGCAAAGAGAGAACTGGTTACACTGGCCATATTAAGCTGCTTGCTTTGTTCACCACACAAAAATCATAGAGAGAAAAATGGGAGAGGATTAAGGGCCAGGGGAAAGTATTAAAGAGCAAACAAATAGTAAACGGCATCAGTTGTATTAAGTCTTAAAGCAGATTTTAAACATATTTGCGAGGAGCTACTTACACAGCTTTTAATGCTTACATTATGTGTTTTCATATGTGATTACGAGCTGACATGGGCCAAGCGGCCAACAATGGAGCTGAATCGACCTGCTTGTGCTGTTATCACAATGTTCCTTCATTTGTTCCACTGCTGTCATAGAAACATTAGGGCCATTCACTCTCTCAATAACATATATAGAATATACATTGTACATCCCATATTTGTAGTCACTTTGGTCACTTCATGGTGTGTACTATGTATCCTTTCTGTCCTATTTCTCTACCTTCCATATTACCCTTTCATGTTGATTGCAGCCTACTAGGCTGAACAGGATGGTAAAAATAAGCACCATTAGTTTATGGAACCTCATCATCAAGATAGATAAGATGGCTTCTAGTATGACCTTTTTGCCCAGGTTTTCTCTATGCCAATCACCAAAGAGTTTCTGAGACTGCTACCTTCAACGTCTGACAATAGCTAATCCACATTGATATTTAAAAATAAACAATAAGACGTCCCAGGGTTTAAGTAGCGGCACTAAAGCAAAATGTGGTATATGGAACAAATGTTTGCTTCCTAAGTGCTGGCACTAAGGAGTTTTGTCATGCGTACATTTGCCGCATCTGTTCAGTAATTGCAGAAATCCATTTCCATTCAGAGCTCAATCTGTGCAAGGAAACTGCAGAGAATAGTGAAGGTCTGGCAGAAAACATTTAAATAGCCTTTTTTTAAGCCTAAAGATTGTTTAGGTCTCTTTAGCGCTGGTGCTTTATTATTAGGCCATAGCGATGATAGTACAGTGGGGGCCGGTACTAAGGACTGAAAGCTGTATTTACACAAAAGGGTCACTAAACCGTGATTTATAGGACAGTTGTGGCGAGATAACATTTTTACTTTCACTACATCATATATGAAAGGTTAACCCCATTCAGTTCTTCCCATAAGAAGGGTTGATTTGGACACAAGCCACGCTTTGCTGCACTCATATTGTTTATTAAATGATATTGATTTATACGGCACCATCAAATCCCACAGAGATCTTCAAGATTTCTCTAAAGAAAACGTTTGCTCATACGGTACCATTGCTGTGGAATCTGCTGGCGCTGTATAAATACATGTAACGTGTAACTAGTCAAAATCTAAATCAAAAACACAAACGTATTTTACAAGCTCCCAACTGTCTATGTAACAGCGGGATGTTTCTGAAAATATTTGTAACATTTTACAGTCCTTCTGAAATGCAACTGCGTGCTTGAAAAATAACATGAAAACGGTAGCCTCTCAAATAGAAGAATACCATAAATATACCCCTTATTTTTAGGTCTGAGTGCTGCCCCATATGCGTTTAGTTGCCCCTTGCACGTGTATCCTTGCCTCCAGTCACCTTCAGCAATGGCCCGGGGAAAGCCGAGGGCTGTTTCAGACCCCGGTGCTCATCCATGGAAAGCGCTCCCAATGATTTCAATGGGAGGTCTTCATCAACACGGATTGGCTGCTTCAAGTAGCCAATCAGTGGAAAGAATCATCAGACCACAGAGAAAGAGGGCTTTCACAGACCTGCAGCTTATAGCTCAGGCAAGTGCCTTTATTCACCCCTCGTCCGATTTCTAAGCAAGCATATGAAAGTATAAAGAATAAGCTTTTCTCTTTAGTGGGGCAATCGGGGATTGCTCTGAAACAAGAGATAACAATTATCGGGTCGGGGTTTCCCCTATACAAGACGATAAACTCCAAAAATACGTAAAGCTTTTCAGTATATGTATTATAAATGTACTCATTGGTCATGTAGTGATTTAACGCTTAAAACACTGCGTTGCCTAATAACTGTCTGGCAAAGTTAACAAAATGCATCAATACAAGTAAGGTAATGTCACTGGGTCGGTTTAAAAGCTGTGTAAGGAGCATTGCTCGTCTCAAGACGTCTCACTTTGGAAGCAGAGCATAAGCTGTGGTCATTATTGACGCTTTGAGCCAAACTCAAGCTAATCCCGTACTTACAGCCAAATCCTGAATTAGTTTCTCCTCAAAGGAATTTTCCTCTGTTTCTATCCAAAATCTCTGATAACCATGGAAGAAGAGGTTAATAGAACGGTGCCTGGCAGGGGGTGAAAGTGGGATCAAGAGGGGTACAAAAGAACATAATAAAAGAAAAGTTCAAGTGACTCATGGTTAGTAGGGTTTGTAAACTTGTACAATTTGCCGCTCGATTGGTCAGTACAGAGAGCATCAGAACTCATATACAATACGAGGGTCATTCAGAAAATAAGCGTGATCAGTATTTTATCAATAAACACTATTTTGCAGTTTGGTTAACGAGGGAAGAAATCAATAAAATCTCCTTGAATACGACCCAAAAGCATTAGATTGGGTGCCAGCTTTGAAAAACACTATGAAGGTCTTAGTGGGCGATGAGGCTGTGAATTTATGTGGAATCCGTGAAATGGATTCTAGGTGCAGACCCCATCAGGCAGGGGCTTATGTGCCGATAAACCTCTGGTGCCAACTGCAACTCCGAGGCTAGGATTTCAAGGAGATCCAGCTTTCTGTGAAGGAGAATGAATGACTTAATGAGGGATCCCCCAAAGTTCTAGCCTGGAAACAACATTCTACCAACTTTGTTTCCAAACAATTTAGAAGATGCTAGGAGCTGACCAATCAGAGACTCTCGGGGAAATTGTACAAGCCCGTGAAAACATCACATCATGGCTGGGGTGGAGTACTCGTGTGCACAAAGACGGGCGTATCCGCAAGTTACATTACCGTTAACACGAGTATTAGACTGTCATAGTCTGAGTTCTCATGTACTTTTTCCAGCCAAATACGTTGGTAGGAGCTCAGGAAGAAATTGTTAATTTTGTGTCTGAAGAAAAGCATATAGGTTTTTTTTTATTCAAGCGCCAGCAACACAAGGAAAACGTCACAAACAGTAAATGACTTTTCAAGAAGACGCAAACTCCCCCAAAACAAGAATACATTAAAAAGGAAAGTGTGGCCGTCGGAGCTGGCACAGAACAGCTTGTATTCTTATCCTGCGGGTAAAGAGGATAAGAAGCGGCTGATGCAAAGACATAAACAGAAGGTCGTGTATGTTGTATGCATAATTACAAATTGCACATGCATATCACTAAGCATTAGTCTGTAAGCACTGGCTGGACTAGCTGAGATGTGGCCCTCCGAGTAGCAGCGGACTCCTCCTGTCACGCATGGTCTTTACCCCATCGCTGTTAGGAGTTAACCTGTGCTTTGGCAGAAGTTCTGCAGCACCTATAGAAAGTATATTACATATATATAGATACAGACAGACAGACAGACAGACATACAGTTGAGGCTAGGAACATTCACAGACTCCATCATGTCCAGTCTGATATTAGGATCCTTGATCTAACCATTTGGTTCTTTTGTCATTAATATATCAAAGATGGAATTCCTGCTTAAACATATTGATTCAGGGAAGTAGGACTTGGTACGGACTATTCAGCCAAGCATCAATGGCAAGTGGCTGTAGAGAATGTTAATGATGGTATATTAAAAGGCAAAGGGATTTAGGGGTATACGGCCTCAGATGTTTTCCTAATAACATCTCATATCTATTACATCGTTTTCTGCAACAAAGGACAAGGCTCGGATACATATTGGAATTAAACATTTTTCTAACATAAACAATATTTGTATATTGCATCCACGTTGGTTCTCAGAACTCTGCAACAAAAGCACAGTCACATTCATATGAACTGATCCACCATGCTTTCAAAAGCACGCAGAAAATGCATGGATATACACACTGTTCCAAATCTATGTATTCTATATGCATGTGCAATGCTATTTATGCATGGATTTGGGTATCTGTATACATGATGCATGTATATATCTATGCATGGATACATGTATACTGTCATGCATACATCAACGTATGCATGTTGAGAAGAGTCACAAAATCTCATTGCCACGTAACAGTCGCCTCTGCCTATATCTGCCAGTTGAGAGACAGAACATTTCCATCTTAATAATATATTAAGGGTGTTTTCACAGAGCAATAGTGACCTTTTTCAAATGTTAAAGCCATGTTATTATGCTGTATATATATATATACATATATATGTGTATTTATTATTCTGCAGCACTGGAACAGACAACGACGTATACCACGGGCTATATTTCTAAATTGCAATTATGAGTTCAAGTTCAAAATGGGAGCAATCACCATAGAAACGAGTGGGTCTTTTTCTGTCGCTCCATACAGCGTACATTGTTTGTCTGTAGTATGGGATGTAGACTATTAGGTGAACCTTCATACATACATGGCGAAACTCAGAATGCAAACTCCAAGACAAAGCAATTTAAGTGTAAAGAACAAGAATGTTACATGGTTAGACCGTAACAAAGCCCATTCACAGACGGACACGCTCACCCCCAAACAATTATCACACACAAAAAGCATAGGGCATCTCTAGAGTCTAACCTTGGCAGGTTGTACAATGGAGCCATGCGGAAACAAGCCACCACGGCTCTCTTTCTCTGTTTCGACAAAAGCTTGTGCCAAACCGCCTTCTTAGATCTCAAGGGCTGCTCCACCTGTGGGTATAAGATGTGAGAAATAAGACACAACAAAGACAGACATATTGGCATAAGTGTAGGGCTGCAACTAACGATTATTTTCATAATCGATTAGTTGGCCGATTATTTTTTCCATTAATTGATTAATTGGATAAAAAAAATGTACATTTTTCATTTATTTTAAATAATTTAATAACCAAATGATGTTAAATACAAACAGCAGAATAAAAAATAAACTTTGATAAAATGCATTTCTTGTCTTTATTTCCCAACCAGGGCCCCCAATTTATGCACATTTGAGCCCAGGCTTGCCACGCTGCCTCCCAGACATGCCACGCTGCCTCCCACATATACCACTCCACGCTGCCTCCCACATATACCACGCTGCCTCCCACATATACCACTGTGCCTGATACGTCTTATACCCCCTGACACACCACTCCATCCTCCCCAGACATGCCACACTGCCTCCCAGACATGCCACGCTGCCCTCCCCACATATGCCTTATATAACGTATATGCCTTATACCCCCAGATATGTCACTCCGTCCTCCCCAGATATGCCTTATACCCCCCAGATATCTCATAGTCCCCTCATAGAGTCACAGACCCGTTCACATCACACTGACACCATACTTTTATAAATAAGTACTGGGTTAATCTTCACTGCTCCCCGGGTTTAAGATTCCCCTTAGTCTGCCCCCTTTATCTCTAACTGCACCTTAAGTTAACTTTATTAAAGTAATTAAATTAACCCTCAGTCCTCATCATTAAATTAACCCTAAACATCCCATTAACATAACTACCCCTAAATTAACCCCCATTAACCACAACTGCCTCAAATAACCCCAAACACCCCATTAACCATAGCTGCCCCTGAATTAACCCTAAACACCCTATTAACCATAGCTGCCCCTAAATTAACCCTAAACACCCCATTAACCATAGCTGCCCCTAAATTAACCCTAAACACCCCATTAACCATAACTGCCCCTAAATTAACCCCAAACACCCCATTAACCATAGCTGCCCCTAAATTAACCCTAAACACCCTATTAACCATAACTGCCCCTAAATTAACCCTAAACACCCCATTAACCATAGCTGCCCCTAAATTAACCCCCACCTCCCCTAAATTTCAGCAGCCCAAATATTAATTTTATACTTACAGTTAGATGAGTGTCACAGCCATGTGGTTCTGGCCTTCAGGGAGAAGGAAGGGGCGGGGCCAGTTGTCACAGTGATTACAGGGAGGGACTGGTAAGTAGGAGCTGCTGCTGGGAGTCAGACTAAACGGATTATATAATGAGGGGTATTTTCAGAGCCTTTGCTCTGAAAAAACCCTCATTATCTAATCGATAAAAATCGATTCAACTAATCGATAATGAAATTTGTTGGCAACGATTTTCATTATCGATTATTATCGATTTTATCGATTAGTTGTTGCAGCCCTACATAAGTGATTCACTTTAAACACAAATGCCAAGACATGACAAAGCATCGTTTTTCTTTTTTTTGTGAAGAACGGGTAAGTTGGTGAAAATGAATCTGGTCTCAGGTTGTTGGAAAAGTGAATGTTTCACCAATAGCTGGGTTTATATCAGGTACAAATGTTGATGTTTCTCCACAACGATCTATGATTACAGTGATGGCGATAATGATATAAAACCCATATATAATGAAAATGGGTGTGGGGCATGGTTAAAACCAGGCCATGTGTAGAGACACATATATTTATTCCATAAATTCTATATAAATGACCGTTTGATGACATGGTTTTACGCACTTGCTCAAGATGGAAGACCGCTGCAGATATTTTCTGGACGCGCTCCACAGATTTCTCTGGATCCAGCTCCTCGTTCTTCAGGATGTCCTTGTAAAGATTGAGCTGCCACTTCACAGCTGGGTCTTCCGACTGGAAACCAGAAGAAGGTATGGTCAAGGACAGCATCTCAGATATTCTGCATCAGCTAATAATCTTCCCTAACGTCAATTAGTGTTAAGCGAAGGGAATCAAGGTTTCTTTGTACATCAGAACAAGGAACAGTAAATTAATTGGACCCAGATGTGCGCTAAAAAAAGAAAGCTGAGCTGGCACAGAGAGACGTGCTCCAATACCATGCAGCTCGGGCTACAATCACTGTTTAATAAGGAAATTGTGTAATAAATGATTATAAAGGGTTTAATCATTGCTGCAGATTGCTGAAGTGCAGCCTCATAATGAACATTGCCAGGCGCGATAACAAAGACTAATGTCCAATCGTCTAACGCTACAAACGTGGTCTGGTAGAGTGTTATCGTGGAAGATGCCAAAGAAACAAGGGCAAAATGGGAAATGAAACCCAGAAACAATGACAACAAAGTTACAGGAACGGTAGGCATCAGCCAAAAGAGCGTGTGAGCAGTAGGGAGTACATGAAGCTGGAGAGAGTAGTTAATCTGAACACGCCTTGGCAGCCAAAGAGCCAACCCTACAAATACAGTCTCAGCAAGAGGTTCCTCATACACAACTAAAGAAGTGCTGATAATGGGGGGAAGTGGAGTGAAGAGACGGGGACGTCAGATGTGAGTGAGGCTTCTCACAAGTTCTCTTGAGGGCTATCCTCATGTCTTACGACGGGAATAAGCAAACTCCCTTAGAAGTCAGTTTTACTGGCCAAAAAAATTGTCATACTTTATTAGTTTTAACCAACTAACCTCCGTACATCTTAAGCTAATCTTGAGAAACCTTAGGTTAACTAGCAAGGAAAGTTCCTAGTAGGAATAGGAAGCTTGCTGTGAATGCGGGAACATGTGGGTTGAAGAGGGTGCGTAAATGTTTAGGAAAACAGATTTAAAATCTCCTATAGGTGCTTAGAAATCTTCCTTTTAAAAAGTTTTCTCTTCCCCACACAGAATTGCCAATTGACTTTAATCTAGAGACTTTACCTTTTCCTGTAGGTGAAGATTACTGCGCAAATGTTCCTTCACTTCTTCATCCGTGTCTTTCTGTAAAAATATATATACTTGAATTTATCAAACAGGCTAATGACATTTCAGGAGCATTTAACAGGATCGGCGACAGGTAAATCACTTAGTTTCACTGCCTTTACTTAAATATCTCCCATCCGCCGTAATACTGGGGGTTAAATATGGCGCACGAGTGTAGGGACTAAATCCAATGCACAGATCGCTTGTAAACTTCTGAACCTCAAAGGGACCTAATATAAGATGAAAAGATGGATTTTCGACATGGTTTAAATGATGTATTTAGAGCGCTTCATTATTACTCAGTTCGCACTCCCAGTTCACGTTTTAGGACGATACACATTGGGAAAGCAGTACTCGTGTTGCATTTTTAGGATATACATTATTAGTATGGCTATGAATAAAGAGAATCCGATCTGTCTGTGTGGCCGGCTTACAAGGCTGTATCTGCTCTTGGCCAATGAAATGAGCTCCTGGTCCCCTGGCGTACACATGTTCAAACCAATCGGCAGCATCTTCTTCAGGGCTGCCACGATTAGCGAGGTCTGTATAGAGTAAAGGTCACCCCGACGCTTTGTTCTTTTCCGCTCCTGGTCTTGACCTCCAGACTGGAAGAGTGACATCATTAAAGGGTGGTTAGTGCCAAGTGACACGCGGACGAGAAGAACGACATCAGACACTGACAAAAAGGTTTTGGTAAACCTTAAATAACTCCCGCATTTAATTCTACTTCCTCGCCACGCTCTTCTGTCACAATGTCATTTATCCCTCCTTCAACCATAAAACCCAACTTAACTTCTCAGCACAGATGTAAATAACGTATAGCAGGGCACCGATAGACGTTCTAAAATGTCTGATTCACAGCTGCCTTACAACAGCCGTGGCATTTAAAAGGCTGAAGCTGCTCCTTGGCATGACTATTTGCTAGATCATTGTGTGATCTTAGTGTAGAGAGAACACTTGGTGTACCTGATGACATTTCCAGGACATCACTGACCGTGTCGATAAATCACTCACCGTTACGCAGACATGGCTAACTTCTAACAACATCCATAAGAAAAAGATCTCTGTCCTGGGCAATCATTTTGTATCAATCATATGGACATTTATAGAATTTTGTGCGTAACCCATGTTTTTTTACAAAAAATACAGCCTGCAATCACATCAGCACTCTCAATACACAAGTGACAATACACAATAGAGACTGGAGACTTGATGGAGCTACAGATTTTACACCGGGTGAAACATATTACATACTGAACATATTACATACTGAACATATTACACTGGAAGTACTCATGGAAAAGGCACGTCAAATAATTGATCTTAGATGTAAAGCAGCAGTCCCTCTAGAATGCTTAAAAGCACAACAGTGGATTAAAGGCACTTCTGTGTGTTCCCTGAAACCACACAATATGCAGACTGGCTTTGGCTGTGACACAGACAATTATAGATATTTTTCATAAATTAATGGCCAAGACAAGCTACGGTCCTACACGGCAGAGACAAAAATTACAAGCAAAAGGCCTAGAGACTCAAATGTAAAACGCAGAGGGACTGTTGCTTTAAGACAGCAAGTCAAAGCTCTGAGCGACACAAGCATGGTTTGGAGGAAGCCCTCGTCTGTCACGGACATCACGTCTGCAGGGGAAGCAGCCCAGACCCTACAATCCTTGTTATCAGGGATCATCATTTTAGGACGAGCCTTGGGGTAATCCCAGCATAGACAGGTGTTAATAGGCTGCAGATGGTACTGACTGCCCCTAGGTGGGATCTTTTCTGGTAGGGCTGCTCCAGACATCTAATTGTGTGTTCTTATATGTTTTACACAGGGCTGAATCTCTATACAGCTGGTTTATATATAGCAATGATGAGTACAATAAGAACTCAGTAGGGTGTTGGACACGGTAAAGGTGGCTATAGGTATAACACAGCCATGAGCAATACTATAGGAGAGGATGGAGCTGCATATGGACTAAAGAACATCCACTTACATGGTTGGAGATACCTCTCTGATTAACCTTGTATAATACTTATCCGTGAAAACCGCCAGCTGGTATAGAATTAAGCTTGTTGGGCATCAAAGCTTTGCTTACAGTAGCGCCTTCAACAAATTTCTACAACAGCGATCCATGAAACGGACTACGATTGTGCGACACAGTACCGCTACATCAGTGGCGTCACAAGGGCTTTTTGGTTTTTGAATGGACCAAAACACCTTCCTGGCGTATAAGGACAGTATAACAATGAAATAACGTCCCTTCGTCCAGTACCGCACTAAAGCACAGAAGGATCCAATCCCACAAGTTATATTTACCAGCATAAGGTTCGGAAATAACATTCATAGTGCAATGACATGATGCAGCACTAAAGATCAGATTGCTTCCTCAGGTTGAGCTGGGATATATATTTGATTCTGAACTCATGCAAAACAAATTTCTAAAATTATTTACAAAAAAAACACTTAAATATCATCCTGTAACACTTGCTTTTTAAATAAAAATACAAAAAAAAGTTCTTGCATAAAAACACGGTCATTCTAAAGAAGAATTAGAAGAATTCTAAGGCTAGATGGTGTGCAGTTAGCACCAGGGCTCAGCTGGTAGAAATGGAAATTGCTCCCAAAAAGTTTGCTAGGCCTGAAGATGGCTCCTGTTGTGAGTTTTTTAATTTTCTAAAGAGAAAGTCCATCGCTATTCAATAATAACCGCGTCTGCGGAAATTGCAATGTACCCTTGGTGACGCCACTGCTAGGACTGATGGAACATATGAATGGATGAGCCAGGCTAGCTATTACAGACAGGTCATGCATGCTGTACCTTCACTTGTATGGGCTGTGTGAAAGAAAAATGCAGGAGACAGTAAGTAAACAGATGGAAAATGAACCATTTACGCCTTAGTCTTTTGTGAGGTGGTTTGAAGTCAAGTGAACAGCAACAGTAAAGATGACCTACGGTGACCACAGTCTGTTAAACCCGTGTCCTTTGGCTTGTTAGCTGGACAATTAACAATACAGATTTGGTTCCCCGTTTCCAAATCTTTTAAACTATGAGCTAGATGTCCTACTTAGGGCTTGCCCTTTGATGTTAGCCAACGCTTACTGGATTGGTTTAGTTAAAGTTCAGGCATAAAGTGTGATGTTTCTGCATTCAGTACCAAGATCCTTGTAAGTATCCTTTGTAATAAAATGTCTTGGTGATGAAAGATTTTGTGCATGTACCAACACGTGTCATACCAAGTATGGAACACAAATGGCATATTCAAGTTTTATTCATTTAGTCCCATTATACTAATACTGCGCATTGCATACGTCTCAACGGCAGCCTATAACTGTTTGGCATAGGGCATCGTCCTTGGGTATTTTGATTTTAGGATAATTTTGGTATTTAATGCAAATGACAAAATGATAATAATTCAAATGTCATCTACTCATCCGTGCAACATTTTAGTTTGAATAAAAGGCTTTATGAAGAATCCATATATATATATTTATATATAAAATGTATATGAAAGGGAACTGGGAGGATTATATACATCAGATGTAATGTATGCACATGTATATGACCAATACCCTGCGCAGACACGTCATATTATAGACATCTATAGAGCACCTCAAACAAATTTACCTTTGACATCTTGCTCTTGTTGTTCCCTGTTAGAAATGCCAAGTTATTGATTTCGTTCTGAATCACAAAATTCTGTTCTTCTCTCTTGAAGTTCTAATAAAAAATGGTTAAGCATGGTCATATAATGCTACCCTCAAAGTAAATCGGTGCTGCAGTCATGCTGAAAACATCGTTTAACTGGTGGGAAAGAAAGACTGACATCGAAGTTACTCATAAATCTTTAGAATCTCCCGTGTTTCTGTGCATGAAAGTTGCTTATCAGATTAACTAGGTTTTCTGTTGGGGTTAGGGCTGTGAGATGAGCAAATCAGAGAGCCCCCAACCCCATCGAACATGCATTATTTAGGCTAATGTTGTATTCAAAATAAAAAAAAAGCTATAAGAGAAACCAACTTATATATATATATATATATATATATATATATATATATATATATATATATATATGAGCTTGTCCAGCCCACTGTCCATGTAAGATACATGTAATCAAAGATTTCTTACATGCGACTTGCACCACAGAATGAACACTTCAGCCACCATTCGGAAAAGCTCATCTGAATCTGTATCTGGCTTTTTGAGCCAGTTGGACCTGAGTTATAGAAGACAGAGAACTGTAAAAACAAAAGATTTTAAGCGCATAAAGTATTTGTGTGGCATCGAGGAAAGCCCCTCCACGCACCTGTTATTGTCCACATATCGGATAAGCATCGGGTAGAAGGCATACAGATCTCTGCATAGAACAGCAAACTCATCCAGAATCAGCAGTTCTGCCTCCTGAGTGTCTGACTTGCTGTCTGCTTTCAGTTGTTCCTCCTCCTGTACAATCTTTATTGCTTTCTTCTTCAGTTTCTCCAGGGTTGGAATGAAATGGCTCTTTAGGAGATCGGGCTGAGCCTTGCTGATTATCGGCTGGGCATAGACTGTGAACGAGTGCACCGACATTAAAGATTAGTCACATGATCTGGAAGAAGGGGTGAACATTCTTCAAAATGGTTCCAGGATTTCTATTCTGCACATTAAGAGGTTCAATCCAAGGCACAAGTTCCTCTAAGGGGAACAAAGCATATGCTCACATACTTATTGGGGTGCTGAAAGAGGAATTAACACTGGTACTTTATAAATACGGTGCTATGTCCCCCCAACGTTCACTTGAGTAACTGTTTCTTTGAAAACTATTCCTCATTGTCTTCACTGTAAGAGGGGATCAGAGGACCACCGATGGTGTCAAGCACTGAGCCACATCAAAGCCTAAAACCTTGGAAAGCCAGTGCTTGGATCAGTAAAGCCATGAAATGATTCTAATGGCACAATCTCTTGGATTATAACATTACTGGATGTAATGTGAATATGTTAAGAGATTAACAAAACAAAAAAAGATAGATAATCAGTGATACGATGCATCTCAACCATGTCGGCTACAGCATTTGCCTCTAATGTGTTCTATGAAACCTCTCAAACTGATGTTCTAGTTTAAGATGTCTAACTAATTGCGAACAGAAAGAAAGTTGTGCGCAGGCTCACCCGCAATTCTTTTCATCCACGATGCCTCATCGATTCCCAAGTTGTTGTTAATGATTTTAAGGATGTTGCCGAGGATCACGCTCAGGTGTTCTGAAGTCACTTGTGTACAGCAAGGCCTGGCGTTCTCTGGCACGTTTTCTGTTCCCCGCTCCCACCAGTAGGACAAATAATTGCACAGCATGGGGAGTATAACCTCAATGACATGGGGCATCTCGGTGTACCTGGCTCCAGACTCTGCCAGATCATTAATCTCTTTCATCAGTCCCTCCAAGTGTGGCATTTCCGGACACATCTCCTCCACGGTATCTGGCATTCCTAGAACTACAGAACGGCGAATTAGACTGATCCTCATCAGAAAACAAATACTTTTCATGTAATATGGAGTTGTGAAGTGACATACTGGGCCTTCCATTCTCTATGGGAAATGAATTGGTTTGGATATTGTTCAGTTGATATATCTGAAGTGACTCAGTTGTGCAGTGTTGTTTTTTTGCATGTTTTTGACATGGCCATGTCTAGTGGCATCGCTTCATCAATACGCAAACCTGGATATGAAGATTGCTAATGAATCCATGGGTGGCTGCATTAGGCCTCTGGACCTGTAGACCCTCTCAAATGTGAGCGCTAACCCTACATGAGGATACTTTGGGTGCCAAGAGAGCCCAACTGTTCTTCTTAAAGCAGTCATGATCAATGTCCAGTATCTCATATAACTGCTTCAATATTAAAATGCACTATTTTAAGGGCCTGCCAAAGTGCGTTTTTGCCGATTACTTTATTAGTAATACCAGTGTTGTGTAATAAATCCTCAAAACACTGGAAGCCGGGAAGGAAAGGCATCGCACCAGCAAAGATACGTACTCGCTCTCTCCCTGGGGGTCTTGGTGCTGTAAACAGACAGCGAGTTGTTGTGGTTCAGGGAAGGCTCAAGGAAAGCTACGGGTATAGCCCCAGCCAGCGCGGCCAGACACTCTCCCAGGGCTGGACGTTGCCTGTGGAGAGAAAGAACACAGATGGCTCGTACCCGCCTGGTCCCAAGCAAACATTACAGTCACATTCAAAAATTGTTAAAGGTTGTTTGTGGCTTAGAGTTCTGAATCTCAGAATAAAATCGCACCGCTCATGGGAGGCCCCAGAGGGCCGATATCTCAAAATGTCCCTTCCAAGGCAAATGCATTCTGTGTATAGAAGTCGGCTTTTTAATCCTAAAGTACAGTTTAAACTTTGTCCTACACATAAACACACGCGCAGGCACTGTATACTCTTTAGCCCAAGTATAGCCCCTTCTCTGTATGTAGAGCTGACACCTTCATTGATGACGCGCTGGATTCCGGTACTTATTGTTAACTCTTGCCATCAGCATTTCTGAAGTAAGATCTTTGATTTCTCCCCATGTGGTCTGAACGATACAGAGACAGAGAGCCCAATTAATCACCCCGAGGTATTTATTTATGTACGTCTCCTGCTGCTTTTCTGTGCAGTTGCCTGTTTTAAGCCGCTGGAACGTTGAATTGATTGGCTGTCTCGCAGCTTACCGTCTGTTCGATTTGACAGGCAATTTAGTCTCTACATGTCGGCTTCAATAAAGGAGGAATAAAAAAAAACTAAAAACCAAAGGAAACATTCAGACAGCTGACATTTCTGCAGACAAGCAATTTATCCAGATAGGTTTTATTTTGCCAGCAACACAGTTGGTGCCACGCAGGAAGACACGTAATCCTTCAGCCTTTGGATCGCATTTATAGCAGGATGTAGATTGCACATAAAAGGGTTAAAACGTTAAGTGGAGCTCTGGGCCGTTCAGTAATGAAAGCCTTATGACAAAGTTCGTCCGCTTGTCAGCCAGAATACAATCGGTTTTCCCAGCCGTGCCAGTAGTAAGCTCTTGGGATCATTGCCAGATCCAGCCTGCTAGAGGGACGAGTCAAGCGATGATCCCAAGAGCTCTTTATTCCCCATCAAACACCAGTAAGATCTGATCTGTCAATCATTTATAGCAGCTCTGTGTTTTCCCGAAGCATAGGGACTGTTCTGGCTGTTTGCAAACAGTAGCACTTATACTATTTATACAGCACATCAGGATGATAGGACGGATGCTCCTCTCATTCTAATCCGCTGACACTTACTTATCAGGGGATTCAAAGCTCTGGAAGACGTTTGCATTGAATATTTCCTTCAGCCAGCAGATTCTGGGACAGCTTTTGTATCCTTGGGAATTGTTTAAAGCTCTGTTTATCATCTAGTCCTTTCATGTGGAATGCAATTCATACCAGTTCAAAATCTCTATTCATACAATCATAATAGGCTTCACCGGGGAAAAAATACAATACCGCGTTATTCGCTAAAAGCTGCCACGCAAAGATTTCCGCTGCCTTTTTTTTATAGGGGTTGAATAAAGAAGAGGCAAAGATGTCATAATATAAAAGAAATGTTTACTTTGATGCCTTGCGAATAATTTGCCACGCTGCTCACAGGCTCGGTTAATTACAGGTCACCGCTATATTCTCCAAAATACAGGTCTCAAGGTAACATTACTGAAAAACCCTTCATAAAATCCTCTGCTAGGATCCGCAACGTCTCAAACTGAACAGTGGCAAGCACGATAGGATTTGGAGATGACACAAAACACGTCGTCTAATAGCGTCCTCTGTGGATTGCGGTAATACACATTATTTCTAGAAAACCTTAAAGGAAGCTGGGCTTGGTGGATTGAAAGTTTTTGTAACATTCGGCAGTCATGTGTATATAGCGGGATATACACAGGAATGCTGTACGATTTTTATAGGATCTGGTGGTCGAGAGGGCTTCAACAGATGGGCTCGACCAACGCAAGCGCTTGTCACATATACGCTACAACACAACCTGCACGCATGCAGGAATCCATGAACACTCCTCTGCCTTTTGTCTCCATCCGCCTGACCTTTCTCTGTTTCAATCCTTTGTCTAAAAGACTTTGAACCCACATATGTTAACATCAGATCAGACTAAAATAGCAGAATGCTTAGGGGAAAAAATATGGGGCAAGTGAATCGACCATTTGGCTTCTGCCTTGGCACACGGACCGGATAGTTTCTCCCGGCAGCGGCACGTACCCATCGCTGTTGTACCCTGAGCAATGAATCATGGATGCACAGTATTTTTGTTTAAGTACCTTTCAACATAGATGTTCTTTCCGGTCCCGAGGGAGTAAAGGCTGCACAGGATTCTGTAGCAGGAAACTTGCACGTCGTCCACTAGAAGTAGGAACGGTAGAGAGAGAATAAATAGCCGATACATCAGTACGAAATACGGATCTGTATATTAATGCACCGGCGCCACTGAGTGTAAGAACCCAGCAGCAACCTGTCCGTGCTGTTGTCCAGCTAGCCAGGCTACACAGGTTGTCTCCTTAGGGCAAAAGGAGGCTTTGGAAACATGGGGTTTAGTACATTAGGGACAGTCATGTCAGGGGGGGAAAAGAACACTTCGTTTCAGGTATTAAGTCAAACCTATGCGGCTTGGGAACCATCGATAGAATTTTTAATAATGTGTAGCGAGGTTCAGACGTGTTACAACCTCACAACCACCATGAAATAGGGCAATATGGTCAATATACGGTATATTTAGTGATGGTGACAAATAATAGAAAGTGGACGTACAGAGTAAATCCACCCCAAACTGATGGCGAGCCACGTGCTCAAAGATGGAAGTCAGGATTGGCAGGAGAGCCACGGTGGTGTAGTTAATATTCTGGGAAACGCCTTTCATTTGGGTCCTGGAGTGGGTGAATTTCCCCAGCTTCAGATTCTCCAACGTTTTCTCCAAGTCTTCAGCAGCATTCTCAAAGAACGCACGAACTCCGGCTTTCACCAGCTCCGAGCCGGACTTCATCACTGTGCTAATTAGATAAGAGAAACAAAATACTCAACGTAACCGCGTGACATCTCCAAAACAGTTACTACTCACTTGGCATCTATCTACCCCCTGGAAACCCACCGCATCACCAATACGGTATTTTGATTCCGTTTCATTTTAACTAAACAATTTCAAATTTATGATAAACTACATGAAAATATTATTATACAGACACACACATGCTTAAGCAAGAATGTATTGTATACAAGAATGAATTGTAGCTTGCTAAATTAAACCACAGACTACATTCAAATTTAGTAGCCTGTGGGGGGGGGGGATTACACACACAAAATCAGCTGTTTATCAAGCATATATAAGAAATTAAGAGAAAACTAGTTGGATATCGAAGAGCTGTCTCAAAAACTAAAAATGCAACTGTCCGGAACAATTTAATAATAAATATCTATTGCTGGATGAGATACCACCTGGTGTTTCAGAGTAGAAACCTGTATCAAGTAGAGTTGAATAATGTCACACAAAGAGAGTATCATAAACAAACAAGAAAAAGGGGAAATATTTTTTTTTCTCCTAAAAGCATACCGTGTGTCGAGCGTCTGAGCGAGAATGTGCAGACAGCTCACCATGGTGGAAGAGTCACTGCCTATAGTGAACAAAAAGAAGAGAATCAGGAAATATTATCATGGAATTTCAAGGTTATATCACGGCCGCCTGAAAACAACATCACACGAGTACATGCTGTCCTGAAATGGTTCAAAGCAACCTTTCCCCAACAATCCGACGCTGATGTTCAAATAAATATAGTTGTATGCCTCATTGATTGACTTGTTGGGTTGTCACAATTGATTTGATTCACCGATATCATAATGGGGGTTATTTATAAAAAGAGTAATTGTGGTGTAAAAACGGCCTTATCGCCATATTGCAAGCAGCGGAAGGTTCTTTTAAAATTGCACCAAATATTGTACGCTACAACACTAAAGGTGCTGTTCCACCTGCTGACGTGTTTAGCTACATGCAGCATTACAGATGTCATTCGTAATAGTGTCCAAACCTGCCACAGAAATAATATGTCAAATGTGACCTCATTTATATAGTTTGTTAGAAACTCTTGTCATGTGACACAAAAACAGGCACTGATAGATTCACTGAAGTTTCTTCTTTTATAAGATGGAACTTTCAAATGGAAAAAAACATATGAAACATGAAAAACATGAAAATGACATATCTGCATCTTGTCTAAGTGGAACAGCACATAAAAAAACCCACAAAACACTACAAATAAACAAATTCAAACAATGTGTAGACATTCATGAAATATAGTAGTTGGTGATATTTCTCAGAGTTTCATGCAGGTGCCATGCGTCGGTGAAGGTGACAATAAGTCCTAAAACGTGAACTAATGGCTTTTACCTTGTTAGATGCTAAATATTTCATACATTTTTATTTAATAGCACAATATATATAATATTCTAATAGCTGGCCATACAATGATGTATACTGTAGAGGTCAGATGTTACTGAGAACACGGCACACATCATCCCGCATTGCAGTCTGTGAGAGGTTTAATCGTTTAACGACTTTGTTTTCTGCTTCGCAGAGGATTTAAAAGGACAGAATGAGTCCGCCGAAACAATACGCACTCGTGTCTCATAACATGCAATCCACACAAGACTCAATGAAATTATACTCCTCATTCGTCATCACCACACAGAACAATGCGCATGAATGTCACCGCGTTTGCTTTACTACTGCAGACTCTAGCGTCACAGACTCTCTCCTAACCTTATTTTACGTCGACTTACCAAAGAGTGAAATCCTATGTCTGACAAGGGCTGCCAGTTTGCAGAACAGACTGGAGTAAAGAAGGGAAAAAAAGAGAGAGGGAAAAAATGAAAGAGAACAAAAAGCTGCAGGTTATGAAAGGAAAATAAGGAGATTTCTATCAAAAATAAATGGTTTTTGCTAGAAGAACCTAAAATTCTTTGATATGCAGTGGGTTATAGACTGCTTTACAAGCCATGGTAAGCCACCCCGTGTATACCTGGTAGATGAATCCATCAGGCCGTTAAATACCCCCACCCCCGACCTACGACAGTTATGTACGGCTCTGTCCTGAAGTGACATAGTTTTATGATATTTTAATTAAATGCTGTGCTTCGATTCCCAGAAAACCATCCTTGGTCTTTACAGCTTTCCTGTTCTTCTTTTGTGCGGCTGATTTCTCCGCTTGGCTCCATGGGTCTCAGATATGGGTTGCTATGGCTCATTGAGAACACATATCACAAATACACTATTATTCTCTGTACACACTGAAATCAGGTTGTCTTTTTTATAATGGCTCACATTTCTCCATAACTGCTTGATTATGACCATATTATAACCCCCCCATGCCCTGTAATGCTTGGGTGTTGTTTCCTCCAACTCTTCCGATATCAGAATACCAGAGGGACTAAAGGTGGAACCCTCGGCTTTTCTCGCAGAACCTGGCTTCACGGTGACTTTCTATTTGGGACATTTGTTCTCCGGAGATCCTGACAATTTTGATACACCTGAGACTTTTTTCTCCGACAGAAGAAAAAGAAAATCAGATGAAGCCCTCCGACTCCAACGGGTTCTCTTAAGAAAATGTATGATTATAGCTTCCATTGTAAAAGTCTCTGCTACAAAGGTTCTTCGGTTTTATTATAGAGTCTCAGCAACAAACCGGATATTCTCTTCAATAGCTTTATACCTCTGATCATCAAAAGTAGTCCCATCATCTAAACGTTTTCTGCTAACAAAGGCCATCGCTTGTATATAATTTTAAGTTATAGAAAATCTGGAAGCAGCTGTCATTCCCAGCTCCTTTTTATAGTTTTATACAATAAGCCAACCCAAAGCATGACATTTAGTGACATTAAAAATACTGCATGTTGATACATAACAAAATAGCCATCTATGGCAAACAGTGCTCGGGTGACAGCCAACGTATTTAATGCGTCCGACAGCTGAGTGTCGCCAAATGTTTTACATTTTATCTGCATTGAGGGATTCACCAAAATCCTCACTTATATTTTTGCTCTTTTTAGTTACCCACCCAGCTATTGCCACGCTGGAGATGCAACTCATCAAAAGCATCCCCTGCTCAGCCGTGCGCCGGTACTCAAGCCAGCCAGACCTAAGCGCTGACTCCAACAAACGGGACTCTCTGTGCAAATATACAAGAACGGCTCCCAGCTGCTTATAATGAGGTGTATGGGGGGGGAGTAGGGAAGCATTTACAAAACCAGGGGGTCTCACCAGCTGGGCCCAGGAGTTTATTGTTATGACCCTACAGGATCTGAAATCAAGAGGCGAGCCTGTATGTTTCTGGCAGGAAGGTAATTCCACTCATCCACCACCTTCTCAGCAAAGCAATACTTTCTTTACATATAAATCATTAAATGCAACAAACAAAATGATCAACATTAAATGATTAGTTAACAGTCAAAAAGTGACGAGAAACAGAATGTAAAAGAACAGTCATGTCCAGCTTTCCAACAAACATGGTGCTGAGCAGCTTTATGCTGTCTACACAGGTCCTTGTGCGCCACACTGCTTACCATCCAAGCGAAGAAGTGACTTAATGGAGAGAATAATCACAACACTCAATCAGTTTAAACGGCTATTCTCAGTGGCATACATAATGCGGCACGTGTGATACATATTGATCTGGTTACATTATTTTACATACATTTACACTGGCTTACTCTCCTGTCACTTCCTAGTAGAGCCCTGCGCGGGACTACTTTTTTAATCCCGCTCCCGCGGTTTTTAATCCCGCTCCGCCCGCTCCCGCAATGTGGGTGTTCCGCTCCCGCCACATTTGTGGCCAACCCCGCCCGCTCCCGCCACATTTGTGGCCAATCATGCCCGCCTCCTCACCTGATTTCCCGCGCGGCTGCCCTCAAGTTGTTCCCTCACAGCGTCTCTTCTCTTGCTCCGCCCAGGAACAAGGCGGAGTCACAGGAAGTGACGTCACATCACATGACTCCGTTTTGTTCCTGGGCGGAGTAAGCTAGGAGACACTGTAAGGGAGCAGCAAGAAGACAGCCTTGCGGGACTGCGCGGGATTACCGGGACCCGCAGGTACAGTGCTTGACCGCCCGCAGCCCCAGCAAGACCGCCCGTGTAAGAAATCATTTTTTATACTTTTATTTTGTTCTGCACATTTTAGGCCTGAATGCAACTTGAGTGCTAGGAACATATGGTATCAATTAAGTGACGTAGTTTAGAGGGTCTTCTGTGGAATGCCGGTGTATCATATTACTGTTCCAATAGGATTCCGTTACGTATACCCTAACCAAATGTAAAGGGGTATAAATTGGCATGACGACAAGGATAAGGTCTCTTTCCACGCTCTCATTTTCATCTCACCAAGATACTTAGCCTACAGTACCTTTTATCAACATTTGTTCCAGCATTGGTATTGTATGAATTGATAATTTGTCATCGAATAAACCTAATTAATAAGACATAGAAGCTGTGGTCTTGATTGCTGTTTGATCACTGGAGAATCTTAGATATTCAAGACAAAGAATATTCTAACAGCCCGCGCCCGCAAGTTTTTTGGCGGGTCCCACGGGACCCGCCTCCAAGTGCAGTCCTTTACTTCCTAGCACTCAGAGGTTGACAATTAAGATAGAAACACAGAACTTGATGGCAGGGAAGTACCATTCAGCTCATCTGGCCTGACCAGTCAAATCATTTTTACATTCCAAGTACACGATCCAGAAGCCCATCACAGCTAATTTAGGTGACATCACCATGATGCGATAGATTCCTTTGTTCCTTTGTGTTATAGAACACGCTGAGCTATAATAAAGGCCATGGGAAAGCAACATCTCTGTTGGGACTTTAACCTTCTAACTACTCTTCTATCAGGTTTATTCTGCTTAAATGATGTTTAAAAACCTTAAAAGAGATGATGGTTTCACTTTTTATACATCTAGAAACCACACGATTGCCACCTACCTCGCCACCATCTCTTTTTCTTTGTTGGATGCGTAGCCGCTGCTGCTCAGGGTTTTGGTCGGGGAGGAGAGGAAGTACAGACAGTGATTCTTGAAGTACTGGTCAACGAGAGGAAGGAGAACCTAGAACGGGAAAAAAGAGGACGCTGGATTTACCTGGATGCTGACAAACATCACCTGGTATGAGCAAATGAAAGGAAAACAGAGTTTCATCCTTCTTCACTCAATCGATAACCAAGGATGTAAACAAGGAGTGCTACAGTATAAATAATTTAATAAATGATGTGAACAGTTTTTGAGCCTCTGTTACAAAATATGGTATGACCATTCCAGATGTATTCAATCCCATAGACAATGAAAGTTCAAGCAGCAAGGGTTAATATATCGTTATTAATATCTCATGTATCGTTCCAAACAACCGTAACAAGGAGAAAACATTTATGAATGTTTCAAAACCACTTACTTTAGCAAAAAATTTGATTTCTTGCTCGTGGGGAGATTTTTCGCTTTTTCCGCTGCCAACAACAGCCTCTGTTACGGTACATTTTAAATAGAAATGTTAGACAATAATATTTATTGTAAGTCCTCGGTGGATGATCTAATAAGAGCCGTATGATTGAAATAAACATAATGTAATAAAAGCATTATTACTGTATTTCAGCTATCAGATCTAAAATCCCTGCCCACTGCTTTCACTCAATATACACGGCGTACACCATGCCAGCTAGGCACATCTTACCCAAGTGAGCAATGAACTCCTGTGCAGAGTCAACATAATGCAGAACCTTCTTCAGGAACTTGAAGGCAAATCTCTTTTCCATGGATGAAGCATCTAGCTCCATGTCCTTTAATCCCCTGCAACAAATATTATAAAAATATATATTAAACAAAGAGAATAATATGTGCCTCTTATTTAATGCATAACAATAAAATGAATATATGAACAAAAAAGTTGAGATGTTACAGAGCGCTAAATGCGGCATCTGTACCTGGATATGGCGTAACCGTTTACTTGCAGGAATTTAAAAAGCTCCTGAGCTTTCTCCCGATCTCGAGACTTCTCTTTGGCTGTTAGGGTGTCGTACGGCACAAGCAATGGATGGCTCCCTCCGCCTGCAGACCGACAACCAACAATTCATTCATCAAACAGATTATTTGCATTGGTTTTCCCTTTCTGTAAATGATCATTTTCGGTATTGGGTGCTCCTATGTGTACAGTAAAGCATTCACATTCACTAATAAATGCAAAGCGGAGCCTGCAATAAAGATTAGTTACATTTCACATTATGTACTGTTAGAGCGGAGGACACGATTGCTCCCTTATTCTTAAAACCAGGCACCATTTAAACAAACGTATATCTTACCTTTGCTCTCCAATTCTAGTTTCTTCTTTTTGGCCCAAATATTATGATAATTTTCAGCCATCACCTCAACCATTCCCTGCAAAAGCGGTGGAAGCAGAGACAACCGACCAAAGCTAAATATTTATTTTAATTGCTGCATAGATCAAAAAATAGGCCAGTACAGCCTTAAAAAAACATTGTGCAGAGTGAATGACCGGTTTCCTTAATAATTTTGTCTGGCGGGGCTCTAGATTTATGAAAAATCCAGTAAGGCTCCAAGATACATAAATCTCTTTATGTACAATCATTTTGTCTCACTTTTGATGTCAGATAACTTTGACAAATAACCTTCACGGAGGAAAACATTCCAATCTGGAAGATTTAATCTCAGTTTTCAAATTTAACGAGAAACGCTGCCTTATTAGGTCACTGCCCATAGTGTTCTCCCAAACCCAAGTCAACCTGCATCAAATCCAATTTGTTTTTTGGGGGCTATCATCCATACATACAAATATATATTCATTTGACAATTAATCATACATACATATATTGTGAAGCCCCGAAACATGTTCTGACATCAACTTTGATTTGTCTAGGAATTCTACGAAAATGGTGAATCGTTTGCTGGATTAAAATAAAAAATATACTAAAGGATCTCAACATGTATAGCTCTGAAGAAGAGTAGTGGTAGATGGAGGCCATAGTCTAAAACTAGAGAATGTTAAGTCTGATTTTCATAATGGCAATATTTTTCTCCTTCACCATAAAATCCAGCACACACCGTAATGGCGGTCGCCATTAACACACAAAAAAATGTTTCATCTGGTTTTGTTCCATTAAACTTCGGAACCTTCATCTGCAGACCTGGAGGCGGCCATTATTGTCAGTCATGTGATATTTTTTCCCCGATCACCACACTGAGTTGATTATTTACGGCAATGCCAATGAAATCTGTTCCTCCGTAGACATTACCTTTTATCAGCAGATTACTTTTTTTCAACCTCATTAAATAAGTTACCGGATTTCACTAAGAAGGTGGTAGATAACTGGCCAGTGCGGTAGGGGTAGGCAATCTTCGGCTCTCCTGATGTTGTGGACTGCATCTCCCATAATGCTCTTACAGTCATAATGCTGGCAAAGCATCAAGGGAAATGTAGTTCACAACATCTGGAGAGCCAAAGATTGCCTACCCCTGGGATATGCATATGGCCATCCTGAATATAGAGTTTAGCAGGGAGTAATGGCCAGATCAGATGGGCAAAATCGGTTTGGAGAAAAGAAATAAACTATAACGGGGACACAAACCTGGAGCTCTCTGGAAAGGACAACATTGCTCAGATCGATTGGGACAGGAGTGTAACCATTTCCCTGCAAAACATAGATCAGACAGAATGTTCGAGTCATAAACAATAAAAGCATAGGTTAACTCGATGGACTACGCGAGTCCTACATGGTACATCTCCAGTTTTCATATGAATGCATTCACTTTCTCCTCAGTTATTACATTCACCGTTGGCTAGTGATCTTTGGACATAGTGCTTGGTTTGATCTATACAAGACCAGTCCGTTACAAGTCTAATCTTGCAGGCTGTGGCTAAGATACACATTACCACCCATAAAACAGAATTTAGAATTGGCTTGTAGACCTGTCTGCATGTTATTACTGCAATTCAAATGTGAAATCTGTGATTATGTAGGCTAAAAACCAATATGCCTACTTCTTAAGTTCCACCCAAGCCAGCTCCCTTTAATATATATAAGCATATCATTGGTTAGTCACTGATGTAGTCTAGAATGTGGAGTTCAGTTAGAAGGCGAACCTGTGACTTGCCCACTCTGAGTGTAACCTGGGATATGATTCTGCTTGTAACATACATTTGATCGCTCGTATACCTGGCTGGCCTGGGACATGCTGCGCATCTTCTCGTTTTCCCTGTGCAGTGCCAGGGCTTCTCCTTCCTTCGTACGTTCCACGCTCCAGCCTGTCGCCAACATGGTTTTCACAGACTCTCTGACAGGCCACCGATAAATCTCTTTCTCCTATTGAAAGACAGATATAAATGACCACCGGGTCTTTAGAGTCATTAGACACTTCTACTCTGTGCCGGTTCTATAAATATTCACTGAATAAAACTGGGCTTTTTGGAAGGTCGCAGCTACGAAATGTCACAGTTCAATTCTGATCGTTGGCGTGAGCAATGAGGCAATTACAAACAGAGTTTACAGGATAAAACGAGAGTAACAATGTCATTTCACGCGAACATGCGTGTCCTAGAGCTCCAACATCACATTCGTTTGTAGTAAGCAATCATATTATAGCCCCTAACTAGGAGCTAACAATATAACTGCACATAGCATATAACGTAAAGTGCATGTTAACAGACACCGCGTTGTGGAAATGCTGCGCAGCATGGAGCAGAATAATCTAATAAATACAAAATAGTACTTTCAGTTATATTTATACCCAGGTCTGAACCTTTCCTTTAATAAGACCTGTTTATGGTTAATGTGCTGCTAGGAAAATGTATAGGAGAAATACATTTTAATGATAAGGGATGTAGTTTAAGTATGTTATGTTTTGTAGTTATCCTTCTTGAATTGGGTGCCTTTTGTAGGGCTCACGAATACACGTGCCGATGTATCTCTACACTGATACTGCTAATTAAACACCGTCTGCTCTATTATAACCAGTCGAGTCAGAGAAAATCACATTACATTTATTTATAAAGCGCCCGCAGATTCCGCAGCACTGTTACAGTCAGAAGAACAATTTAGAAACGCATACAATAACACATACAATAAATAAGTTGTCCGAGGGAAGAAGTGTAGATGGAGAATAGCAGAGGCCCAAGAACTGAGCCTTGAGGAACACCAGTAGATAGCGGTAGGGGAGAGGAGCAAGTTCCAGTAAATGAGACACTAAAAGTACGTTTAGAAAGGTAGGATTTAATCCACGAAAGAGCCGTGTCACGGCTGCCATGAGCATGGAGGGTTTGTAGGTGGAGGGGGTGGTCGACTGTATCAAAGGCTGCTGAGAGGTCCAAGAGAATAACCAGTGAGAATTGGCCTTTCGTTTTAGCTGTGAAGAGGCCGTTAGGAAATTTATTGAGTGCAGTCTCTGTTGAATGCTGTGGACAGATACCGGATTGTCAATGGTCAAGTAGAGAGCTTGAAGAGAGAATGTTTGTTAGTTGATTGTAAGTGAATCGTTCCAGCAGTTTGGAAGCGAGCGGGAAAAGTGAAACTGGACGGTGGTTTGATGGGGATGTGGGATCAAGGAAAGGTTTCCTTAGGATGGGGGAGATGATGGCATGTTTGAATGAGGATGGGAATACACCAGAGGACAAGGAGAGATTAAAGATGTGGGTTAGGGTTGGAGTAAAGACACTAGAGAGGGGGAGTAGGAGATGCGAGTGCAGGGTCAAGGGGACAGGTAGTGAGGTGGGAGGACAACAGGACCTTGGAAACCTCAAAGGGTGGAACTGGGCTGAAGCAGGTGAGGATGGATTCAGGTGAGGAGGAAGGTTAAGGTGAGGAGGGAGGTTGAGGTACTATATGATTGACACTATGGGGGAGGATGTTGTCCCTGATGATGTCAATTTTGTTTTTGAAGTAGGTGGCAAGCTCTTGGGCAGAGAAGTTGGAGGGCAAGGGAGGTGCTGTGGGCCTGAGAAGGGTGTTAAATGTGGAGAATAGACGTTTAGGGTTATGGGAAAGAGGTGATTCATGAAATGAAATATGTTTGTTTAGAGAGATGGAGGGCCGATGTATAGGAATAGAGCATGAATTTGTAGGAAATGAAGTCTTCAGGTGAAGAAGATCTCTGTGGTTATACTTTACAAACATGACTAAATATTTTACTGCAATGCCAAAGTACAAATAGATAAATACATGTTTTCTAAAAAAAAAAAAATATTATATTATATATTTTAGTATATTTCTGTAACGCAGGCCAGCTTTGCTCTGAGGATTTGTTAATGATCACTTGATCCCCTATGTATCAGGAGAAAGGATGCCCTTTTACAGCCTACCAATCATTGTGATGTCTTGTATTTTGGATGATATAGTACATTATAGTGTATACAAGTGTATATAGTGTACACAAAACCAAAGTCATCTGTAAAATGTAAGCTAATAAAGGGCAGGCCCCAATGCAATGTCTGTCTCCATTCAGATTTATCTGGATACTTTCATTCTGCAGTGCTATGGAATCTGTGTTATATAATAATAATAATAATAATATATACAGTATATCTAGATTTTTTTTTAGCATTTCTGCACTCGTTTGAAGATTGTGTAAGTCTGATGTGTGACTGGCAGCTGTAGCGTGACTCTCTATATGAAAGTTTAAGCAACGTGTTGGCTGCCTGAGCCGAGATAAAGCAGCCCTTGAAACGTGTTCATGTCGGTTGTCGGAATGATGTGCGCTCTCGCATTCCACTCATGGAAGTCTTCCAGAGCCGCTCTCTCCCATGTCGGTCATGGAGGCTTCTTTACCTGCTCTTACTGTCACACACCTAATGCTCAGCCGGCATCTCCCTCCCAGGCTCTGCATTACCTACAGCTTTTTACCAGATTTGTAAATCAGAAACGACAAACATTACAAGGTGTAAACATTGCATTTATTTGTGGTCTTATTTTATTCTCTAGAGAAAGTGTTTATCTAGTTGATTAGCCAGGATGACTTAGAATAGCATTCTATTCCACTCTAGTACTGTCTAGAATGTAGTTTACATTAGTGAAACCTATCATAATAGCAAAGGTGATATTTAAATTGGTTTTGCTGGTAATAAATTATTAATATTACCATTTACAGCCCCACATTTCCCTTTATCTTATGTAGACAATGTGCCTTATTTATCTTCTTAGGGGTATTTTCTACAAATAACAGCACATTTGTGACAGCCATATTCTCTCCAAACATAACCAACTAACGGGCGCACCTACAGTGTTTGGGACTAGCTGCCCCCACACTCTCGCTCACTCTTACTCACACTCATACACTCTCACTCACAGGCTGTCCACCCTTTTGTAGTAGTACTCCTGGAGACCTGGTCAGCGGAGGTGATAACGCAGAGAAGTGAAAGAAGACAGAAGAAGAAGAGGCAAGAGAAGAAGTGGAGCTGCGGGAAAGGAGTTGCATGGAAGCGGCCGGCGGAGAAGGTAAGGAGACACTTAGAGTGGCACCCGGGGCAGACCGACTTCCCTGCCATTCCCAAGTACATTAATGATTCACATAAAGTGACCGTCACGAGATGACATCGCTACATTTCATTCTACGTAATAATTACTTTTATATGTCTGATGGAAAACCACCGAACCCCAGGAACACCTAACCTGAACCTGTGAAAAGCACTGCTGTCCCTGCTGTTATGCCCCAAACAGAACAGTCCGATTTGGACGAGGTTCCTGTTATGTTATTATCTTGCAGCTAATCTTATCGCTGCAGTTAGTTTAATATTTTCTCTATTCCCATAACTATACTAGCTTCTTCGCACCATGGAAACAAATTAGACATGCATTTGGTGGCTGGGAATAAGATGCGCTCACAGACTCTGTGTAATTACAAAAATGTTTGTAAGTAACAGAAACCTCATTTTGTCAGGAAAGTGTTTGCTCCGCGGTTAAGGTACCCGTGTAACAAAAAGCTACGTTACTCAGCGGAGCGAACACAAGGACGGCACATGTTTGCACACTCAATACATTCAGCATCAAACCCCCGCCGCTGATCTATCAGTCTGTTGTAGAGACGGCTATGTTGGTATTATTACAGGTGAAGGGGTTTAGCTGCCCTGCACAACATCTCAAATTAACTTTATAATACTCAGGAAGGGAGAGAGGGCATTTATTATTTATACAGGGCTCGGCAAATCCCAGGCGCAGGTCGCCATGGCGACTGATAATTTTGTCCCGGCGCCTAGGTGTTGGTGAGCCAAACCGGTGGCGAAACACATCTTCGGCAAAATGCCGAAATAAAAATAAAAAACGGCCGAAAATAATCCCCGCAGGGGCCGCGCTGCTTAACTGTGCGTCTTACTGTGCAAACAGGGTCTCTTGTGCTGGCCACAGGAAGCCGGAAACCAGAGGAGTCACATGAATTCATCTCACGTCACATGACTGATCCATTCCTCCTCCCAGTGGGCGGGACAAGAGAAATTCGTGCAGAGAGACAGAGAGAGAAGCAGCGGGGCCCCTATGGAGGTCTGCGTGTGAGAGATCTGCAGTGCAGGTAAGGGGGTGAAGGAGGGTGTATGCATGAGTGTGTGTGATAGCATGGTGTGTAAGTGGGGGGAGGAGCATGGCACAGGGGGCTCTAAGCGATGGGCAGCATCAATACACGGGGGAGGGGGGGAAGCAAGCCAGGTTTCAGCATGTACTCCTATCATGCCAAGTCAGCCAGTACATGCTGGAACCTGGGTATGTCTGGGCAGGACTGTGATTGCTGAGTGCTGGGGGGAAAGTGTGAGACTGAGTGCTGGGCAAAAGTGTGAGACTGAGTGCAGGGCAAAAGTTTGAGACTGAGTGCAGGGCAAAAGTTTGAGACTGAGTGCAGGGCAAAAGTGTGAGACTGAGTGCTGGGCAAAAGTGTGAGGGGGGAGGGGTAGCAAGCCAGGTTTCAGCATGTACTCCTATCATGCCAAGTCAGCCAGTACATGCTGGAACCTGGGTATGTCTGGGCAGGACTGTGATTGCTGAGTGCAGGGCAAAAGTGTGAGACTGAGTGCAGGGCAAAAGTTTGAGACTGAGTGCAGGGCAAAAGTTTGAGACTGAGTGCAGGGCAAAAGTGTGAGACTGAGTGCAGGGCAAAAGTGTGAGACTGAGTGCAGAGCAAAAGTGTGAGACTGAGTGCAGGGCAAAAGTGTGAGACTGAGTGCAGGGCAAAAGTGTGAGACTGAGTGCTGGGAAAAAAGTGTGAGTGCAGGGCAAAAGTGTGAGACTGAGTGCAGGGCAAAAGTGTGAGACTGAGTGCAGGGCAAAAGTGGGAGACTGAGTGCAGGGCAAAAGTGTGAGACTGAGTGCTGGGCAAAAGTGGGAGACTGAGTGCAGGGCAAAAGTGTGAGACTGAGTGCAGGGCAAAAGTGTGAGACTGAGTGCAGGGCAAAAGTGTGAGACTGAGTGCAGGGCAAAAGTGTGAGACTGAGTGCAGGGCAAAAGTGTGAGACTGAGTGCAGGGCAAAAGTGTGAGACTGAGTGCTGGGAAAAAAGTGTGAGTGCAGGGCAAAAGTGTGAGACTGAGTGCAGGGCAAAAGTGTGAGACTGAGTGCAGGGCAAAAGTGTGAGACTGAGTGCAGGGCAAAAGTGTGAGACTGAGTGCTGGGAAAAAAGTGTGAGTGCAGGGCAAAAGTGTGAGACTGAGTGCAGGGCAAAAGTGTGAGACTGAGTGCAGGGCAAAAGTGTGAGACTGAGTGCAGGGCAAAAGTGGGAGACTGAGTGCAGGGCAAAAGTGGGAGACTGAGTGCAGGGCAAAAGTGGGAGACTGAGTGCTGGGCAAAAGTGGGAGACTGAGTGCAGGGCAAAAGTGGGAGACTGAGTGCTGGGAAAAAAGTGTGAGTGCAGGGCAAAAGTGTGAGACTGAGTGCAGGGCAAAAGTGTGAGACTGAGTGCAGGGCAAAAGTGTGAGACTGAGTGCAGGGCAAAAGTGTGAGACTGAGTGCAGGGCAAAAGTGTGAGACTGAGTGCAGGGCAAAAGTGTGAGACTGAGTGCTGGGGCAAAGTAAGGGCTGGAGTAAAGTGGGAGACTGTGGGTGCTGGGGTAAAGTGCGAGACTGTGGGTGCTGGGGTAAAGTGCGAGACTGTGGGTGCTGGGGTAAAGTGTGAGACTGTGGGTGCTGGGGCAAAGTGTGAGTGTAGGGCAAAGAAAAAGTCCTGGCTCCTAACTTTTTTAGCTGGCTCCTAGATTTAAAACAAATTTGTCAGGCCCTGGATTATTATATAAATGACTCCTTCTTTATTACACAGAACAAATCCAGTCAGATTAAGCTGCTGGCTGCTTTCCACTGCCTTCGGATGTCACAGCCTGTGGGTTCTTTTTGGTGTTTGTCCAGGTTCCTCCCGTCTCTGCCGCGTTTCTCACTGTAAATACTGCTTTTCAGGGTTTATTCTCTTGACTCTATGCTGCACTTATACCGTCTGCATCGCAAATGTCCGCCTGCAGTATAATGCAGTTAACTCTTGAAGAACTCTTACCATGCATTGTGGAGGTCCGAAGAAGGAAAGAAGACTTCATAGCACGACACGCGCTTTGCCTTTTTTGTCTCTCTTTTACCTCTTGTCCATCTCATAGTGTCTCTCTCTCTCTCTCTCTCTACTGGAACTTCCCAATCTATAAAGTTAACGCCACCAAACACACCAATTCCACAATACTAACTATGCTGATGTTTTCCAGTTAGAAGATGATGGGCTACACATTACGTTTCAGTAGTTTCTAGTTGTCCTGAATAAGATTCTACTACGTTTTCAAAATGAATCTCTTCCTGAGGTATGGCTATCCAGACGTTTATTACAACATTACACATTACTCTTGGCTAGGCAGAAAGTCACAATACGCATGGGTTCAGCCCCAAAAGGTCTATTCATCCGACCATTTCATATCAATGACCCTTCAGTGCCTTATAAAGGGCCGGGCCCAGCTATAGAAGGCTATGATGATTGATGACCCTGCGTTTTGTATAGATGGCTATATGAGATGGGTTTTTTTTAGAATTGTGGGCTCAATTAACCATTAGTTATCTTACACAAGCAGTTCTCTGGGGCTGGCCCATTCATAATGCCCTTACGTCAACACTTCAATAACACATTTCCCAAGAATTAAAAAAGAACATTCATATGGCAAGGGATAACATTACTGCTGTAGAAGAATGGAAACATCAAATAAAATATAGTGTAACGGCTGCATGGTATATTGATCTGAATTTGCCTGTGTGAAATATATTTCACAGAAAAAAAGCAACGTTTGTACCTGAGAGGCATACAAGTGCAGTGCTTTGGTGAAAGTGCTGAGTTGCATTAAAAACGCTCTCCAAACCTAAAGACCTGTCACATCTCATCGTGATCAGATCTAAGCATGCGGCCGCGCAGCCTTCACAAACCATCAGCTCACAGCCAAGCTTGCCCCTGAGCTAACATTTCCAAGAAACGCAAGTACGGAGCCTCGCGCATGAAGATAAATTACACCTGTCTGATTCAAGTGACTTTTACCATTTCTGTGTCCGTGTGCTGATCAGTGTCTTCCTCTACCGCCTCTCTTCCTATTGGATTGCATTGTATTCAAGCCCTTAGAGGGTTAAGCAGAGTGCTTGGCCTGTAATACAAGCTTCCTTTACCCAATTTACTCTGCCTATTGATACACTAACAATAGATGCTTCCTAGCAATTTCCCCACCGACCAAACCAAGACAATCCTGCCACTCAGAGAGGTTTGTTATTTTTGTGCGATTTAAACCCAGAGCAGCCTTAGATCGCAGCCGCTTGGATCACTTTCCCTTTTTTTGTTCTATATTATTTGTGTTTTCTCTGCGGTGTGCTGGATGTTACTGATCTAGCCTTTTATACATTATACTCTTTGCTGGGATGAGCCCAACTCACATGTGGTGCTATAACGTTTATTAAATATTCAAAGATAAAACAATTTCAATTGTTTAATGTAGATCGGGTGGTCTAAGGATCTCTACTGACCTTTTCAGACAGCGTCTTAAAGGGGCGCAGCAGAGGGTGAGTTTTCATGTTTTCGTCAAGGGATAATCCATATTTCCACCCGCCATGGATCTGAAAGAAAAACAATGCCTAATGCTAAGCACCTCGGAAGATATTTAACACCAAAGAATAGCTATCGGACTGGGAAAAATGGGAACTTGACTCCCCAAGTCATCAAATTTATGCGCTGAGTGGTTCAAGAAACCAGGTCATCTGAAATGAAAGACTTTAATGAAGGTAAATGTGACCATGAAAGTTTGGAAACGTAATAGAAGAATTTCTACGGGCATCCAGGATAACAGGAACACTTAGATACGATGAATCAAGGTCATTTTATAAAATTGCACCTTTGCTAAATTTCTCATCGTGTACTCTCTCTAGGATGTGGCTTAGAGTTAGTTCAAGCTCCCCTTGCTTCTGTGGGGTAATGTGGAGGTTTATGTATATTGTACTTCTTGACTACTGTACTTATTATACGACTGCCCTTATTCTACCTCCCCTTTGTTATAGTGTAAATCTGTAAAATGCTAAATAAATAATAATAATAATACGCCTCCATGCATCGGTGGCTGAATGTATAAGCAATAGGTCACAATGCGCTGCAAGCTAAACAGCTCTAAGTGAAATGAACAGCCTCGTTCTGATTAAATTGCATAAGGTTATCTGTCTGTCGCTGAGCACCTCCTGACGGCTGCTTTTCGCTTTTTTCCAGCATAATCTTTTATTTTAATTGAAATTAACCTGTGTGAAGGATACATGTCACTGTTCTGCATACATGTCCCTGTTTGTTATTCTAATCTTAATAATAGGATTCTTTATGTCACCAGGTTCCCCCGCTCAAACAATGAAAATTGCACATAATAGGATGTCCTTTGAATATAAAATTCCCCCATGTGTCCCCAGCTTCATTTTTATTGCTGGTATTTAAGCTCTACTAAAATTCAAGGGATATCCTACATAAACCACATTTCAACACAGCGAACATCACAGAATTATTTTGCAACGCAAAACTAAATATTTTGTCTCTGAAGCTACTTCTGTTCCGGCTAACATTACCTAAATTAGATAATTAGCAATGATCAAGCGATATAGTAACGTTAGGCACCTTTTAATCAGCTTGGCGCCTAACGGAAGCATTACCTTGTCAAAGGCCCATTTATCATGGGAGTGCTCTGCATTTTTATTGACAATGTACTCCAGCTTTTCAGGCAACGTGAGACTGTAAAACAAAAGCAATGTTCACATATAGATTCTAGAAAACCAAGCGCCATCGATATACACAACAGTCTTTACTATGACACGTTGACATTGTTCTCAATAACCATCTTGAAACTTGGATTTAGATCGCCTCTGTGGTTTCTCTTCTTCAACCTTCTCCCAAAGACTGGGAGGGTTGAAGAAACGCTGCGAGTCTTTGATCCTTTTCTGTCCCCGGTGTCTCAGTACTGCTGAATTCTAAAATGCATTACATTTACAGCGATATATAATACCCTATGTGTATAGTATACAAACACCATTTCTTTTTCCTCTGTTTCCAAGTATTTTTCTTTAACTTTCTAAAAAAATAAACTGAATTACTGTGCGGGGGACATCTCTACAAACTCCACGCTTCAACCCAATGTAATTCGACATCTCTTCCAGCTCAACTATGAAAACTCACTTGGCAGTATTGATGGGTTTGGGGTCAAAATTTCCTTCTGAATCCACCGACATCTGCTTCTCTGGAGTTGCTTTGATTCTGGTATCAACATAATCTGGCGGCAGAGCGCCAGCAATGGCACTGAGACAGGGCATTGCCATTCTAAAGAGCTCGGCATCGTACTTCTGCAGGAGAGATAGGAACTGGTTGGAAAGTCCCACAGAAAAACATGCAAATGGTTAGTGACAGCAACACAGCCACGGGAGAAAACATTTAGTAACAAGACCATGAGTCCGAGCATCAAGCCCAAAATCAGAACATGCGAGACAATCATGAGACCTTTTCATTGTGCTAATGATCAACCCCGATGATAGTATAAGAAAGGAAAGCAGCACAAAAAGAGACTCACAACTGGGAAAACCACCACATGCCACGGAGAGAGAAGAACAAATCTGTTCTTCTGATGCCTCTTTGTGTAGTAATAATAATAATAATTATTAGCAATAAGATTCATTTATGATGATTCTATTTTATGCAAATACTTCAGAGCTGCTATCTTAAACCGACCGAAATAACATTTTCTGTAGAAATCCCATCCCAAGTTGTAGAACATGCATAGGCTTGATGGACAGAACCTCATGCCCTTGTGTACATACGATGAAGACAAAATAAATCCCATGCCTACATTACAGTATTATGTGGCTGTATATATGTATATATATATATATATTATTTTGGACATTATGTGGCTCTAGTGTTATAGTAGCTACACGTTATCGTCTGCTCGTGTCTTTGGGCCCTGTGCGTCCCCGCATTCTCTTTCTACAGCCGAACCATGCTGAACACTTCTGATAGATCATGATTGGCTCAATAAAGCAAACTATGGTTTCTTTTCTTAAAATAACCGAACTGCCAGAATAATGATTTCATTATCTCCTGTCAACAGCCGAAGCCAGAGAAATCCTTGGAGGCCGACGCAGCTCAAATAAATATATCTCGGCACGAGATTAGAGCAATAAAATGAAGCATGATGCAGGGGAATTATATATTAACAGTTTCCTTTTATGAGGAGCATAACAGCGGCTTCCTGAAGCCTGCTCAAGAACAGGGGCAGCGTGTTTTATTGTAATATGCACCATATTACCCCATAACCAAATTATTAAAGCAACATGTCACCCTTTGTCATGAATATTTCATACGCTGGGGACTCATGCAGTTATTATAGGTTTACACTCGACCCAATCTGACATGCCATGTTCCTTTTAGAAGTTCATAGTCAAAAATACTTGTTCTTCTTCCAAACATGAATGCAAGTTTAGAAACAACATCATACACGTATCAATTCACCGAGCATGCCGAGATATTTCAGGCACTTTACAGAAACAAAGACATTTCGCAATCACCAATTAAGTTACACATCACATATAAATAAATATATATTTAGATTTTTTCAATTTTGAATACATTTAATCATCTCTGTTGATGGTGAAAAAGATTTACACACGACAGATTGCGCGCTTTATTATGTATTGTGGCAATTTAAGCCTTAATGCCGCGTATATTAAAAAGTAATCTTTTCTGCTCTGCTTGGCTTCGGTGAGTTTAATGAAAATCTTTGGCTGTCATTTAAATACAGCTCCTACCTAAAAAAAAATAATAATAAAAAAAAATCACTAAATAAGGATAACGTCGAGGCTCTGAATTGGCAAACAGAAGTAACTTGTTAGACAAGCTAAAGACAAATCCACTTTAAGAGGAGACTTTATAGGTAGTGGAAATACCTTATGAGAGAGAGAATCGAAAATCCCCCAGAACAGCTTCTCGGTCAAGTGTAATTCTTCCTCCGAGGCCAATCCATAGCTCCCCCACCCCGAGGGGAGGCAGTAATATTTCCAACATTGTTCATAATGGTTTGTCAAGAGCTGGGAAATGAAAAGTGTTCTCTTGTTAGCGGTAATCTACCAAATATATCCCCATGCTACCCTATGCCAGACATTTCATTATTTTAGAACGTCGTGTGATTAAAAGTATACAAGGCATGGAAAAAAAACACTTATAAACAAAGTTAGTGAACTAATGGAGTAACCGGTGAAACGAGAGACTTCAAATAACCGCTTTCCTGTAGACTCTCCCTCTGGTTGATTGACGCTCTTGACATTTTTCAAAGCGAGGTGTTCTTTGTTTGGGAAAGTATTGGATTCCATTTCTATTTTATACAGATTTTCTGTATTTGCGTATTACGTTTAAGGACAATAAACAAATATAAAGTATTAACTACAAAGACCAAGACACAACAAGTGTTTTCAACGTGGATCCACTTTTAGCTAAAGGGGGGGAGGGTGGAGAATATTCGCTGTTCCCAGAAGGATAAGTGAACGTAAAACTGACTTTATTTCATATCCTCAGTCCAAAATTCATGAGATTTTAGACACACAGATACAGACCAAAAATAACACGTAGGAAACTATAACCCAGACAATATGGTAGATATTATTTTTATGATTGACGACGTATTGTACTGAACCGTGATACAGAACTCCGTATTGACAAATAGCTTACAATATCAGAGATATAGCATTGCACGGGCGGATCACCAACAGGAAGAGCATATGGAAAGCCTTATCATCTACGTTAAACACATCAATCTGTGTACGGAATTAGAATTGCAGTTGTATCGCTGTACACAGGCAGATGGCTTTTCTCTGGGTTTCCAAGAGCAAACAACGTATTTTCCTGGGTAAGTAGATAATAATCAGATGAAAAACCTCTGTTTTACTGCTGGGAAGCTAATTAAAATCAAGCGGGGTCATATGTCATGCTTGTTACAGGCTACCTTAAGGGGCATTTTGCAGTATTCGCTGAGTAACGGAACATCAAAAACCAGACGCCGGAGTAGTTGCTGGAGCATGGAGGGGCGCAGATGGCTGCAAGACAAAGAAAATGCTGATGAGACTGCGAAATGTGAACTGGCACATTGAATATGGTCATTAAATTTAAACCTGGGATTAATGCACCCTACAGGGAAAGGAGAAAGGAAACAAACTTTTTGTTAGTTTTAGGCGTATACCCCTGTTCACGACTCAAGTAATCAAGGGCATTTCAGAGCATTCTAACTACCAACAAGGTACAAAATACTTATTTCATTACGCAAAAAAAGATCCAATGAACTGTGTACTATACCCTTTCCATACAAAGGTGACATATTTAATCTGCTCAGGTCATTGTACTGGCTGGGCTGAAGGACTTTTATGTCTCTCTACTCAAGGTCTTTCATGTCTTTCTCTACCCAAAGGGTTCTGGTTACCTTATATTGCATATATATATATATATATATATATATATATATATATATATATATATATACACACATATACATATTTTAAATCAGCCACAAAGCTGTAACCAAGAAGCCTCCTTAGCAACCATAAACGTGTCCCTGACATCTGGTGCTGCTTCTCTACGCAAACATGCAGCGCTGCACCAGTGATACCGATGTGTAGGTGTTCCGAACAAAGATGAAAGGAATACAATGCAGGCAGCTATCTTTAACGTCACCCCCGATGAGGCCCAGGAGAACTGATGGATTCTAACAAAACTCACTTATTCTGTTTGTCAATGAATAAGACAGACTGTTAAGTATGCGTTATGAAATGAAGGACAGCATGCAGATCTGTTAATACTGAATAATTGTTTAAAAACGCATTACTGGCAGATTGAGAGCAGACATTCTTCAATTGTGTCCCGCTGAGCCTTCGTTAAGGAGCGGCCCTTGGACAGCCGGTAGATTGTATGCAGAGTGGAGTCAATTAGTGCCGCGTAGTGCTCGGTGCCGGAGAAGAGGGGAGCGCAGCGTGTGAGCAGCGGAAGTACGGCGGAGCAAATGTATCTGTTCAGAGCGAGAGCCATCTCCGTGACACTCAGGGAGGCCTGCGGGAAAGCAGTGCGGATGGTGAGATGCCATGACACGCACTAACACTCAATGTAAAAGGAGCCAATATCACAGCGGATATGGTCAGGGGGGATTTAATGGTGACCAGAGAATGAGATAAACTTGAAGACAGTCAGCATGTGAAGAAATAAAACAATAAAAGCAGAGGAGAGATCAAAATGGGAGCCCCCCCCCTCTGCCGGATACCCCAACCTCCCACTTTCCCAGTATAACGTTCAAAATGGAAAAACTGTGTTGGAAATTGTTTCATTCTGGTAGAGGCCTGCAAACGAGATTCTCCTAGCTCCTAACAATATATGTCCCTTGAGCATTATAATTTCATTACTGTTTATTAAAACATAGTTCATGAAATCATCAACAATAAACCGAACTGTAGGACTAACCGAAAATTACAAAGTAGTCCTCCGGCACACGTAACGTTATTTGATCTACCAACCCTCGGAAACAATGTCTCTTTCGGACAGAGAGCTCCCCCTGCTGGCCAGTCATCATAAATTCAAATACCTGACCTCTATCAGTGTCAGTGGAGGGCCATAGGGCCATACTTTGTCCACTGGCGTGATACAAAAATAAACCTTCTGCTAAAGAACATTAAGAAACAAAGGTTTATCATATTAACAAAATGCCTATCCAAAGGTAAGTAGAATCGTACACTTACTGTGTCAAGAGAAGCCGATGCTCTTAGATCAGGTAAAAAGGCCACCTCCAACAGATGAAGGAGGAAGCTTTGGTCCTTAATACCATACACTCTGTCTAGAAAAAGCACCATGGGGGCCTTGTGATCGGGACAGAAGCTGGCTGCCATGTCAGGCTCAAACACAGAACCGTCTGAAAGAAAATCACATAGGTTTCATTTCGGTGTTTCTGAGAAGCGATTAGAAAATGGCTTTCTGTTATTATTCGCAATAAAACCATAACAACAGGATACTGCAAGTAAATAAATAGTATCCCTCCCCCGATGGACATAATTAGCAGGTAATATGTCATCCAAATAAATATGTTCGTACACCTGTTAGGTTGAAGAGCTAATATATGCCTCCCCGCCATCTCAACAACATCATAATTGTTCTCATATTCAGTAAAACGAGACAAACAGCACATTTCTGGGATGTTTACCTTTATTAAACGCGGGTAGCTTTAGAGGAATACTAATGATTCCCACTAGGTCTTCTGTGGGTACCAGCGAGCGGAGGATGGATCGAATTCGAATAGCTTCACCTTTACCAGTCTGGATCAACTGCGGGCACAGCATGAACCCGATGTTTAGCGCACAGGTGCATTCTCCACACGCAACGCTTGCAATTAGGCAGGCATTAAGATGAAACCATAATTGTTGCTTGTATTACTGCAAATGCTGTGCGTCTACCCCTTTCAAAATGATTTCAATTAACATTTTGCCTTAATGAAAAATATGGCTGCCGTTCCAACGACATTACTGGCCCCATACAACTAAATGCCTTCCAGAACAAAGGTTACTGGAAAAGAGAAGACAAATGTAGTCAACGCGGCCACTTATTAAGCCTCGTAGATTGCAACGGACCATAGCTGGTACTACATGACGACCCATATCTCGAATACCACGAGCGTGTTTGGTTTACATACGTGGGTTTCTGGAGCACAACGTCCCAGAAGATCAATAAGCGCAGAATAGAAAGACATTATAGCATTTCCCATGTGTACAATCTCTTCTTCTTCTTCATCTTCTTCGACCCTAAAACAATATACGATAATATGGTTATGTGGAAGAAAAAAAAGACAATCAGAGGGTGGTTTTTCGGGGCTTAAAGAGTACATTTTTGTTTGACACTCCCTCACCTAAGATGAATGGGTTTATTGAGGGCTTTATCTTTGGTTTTAAGCTTAGTAGGAATTAATAAGTGGGAAGGGGGCTTTGGAATAGCAAATTTGTGAAAGACAACAGCGGCCTCTCGGGCAGGACAAGATACTTACACTTCCCTCTGATACCCCTGAGAAGGAAGGTCCAGAGTCGGGTTCTCAGAGATGTTAATAGCTTCCTGCATCGCCGACAGTAAACCATTTCCACCCTCTCCTCGCAGCGATGGCCCAAAACACTCAGGCCGTCGGATAAGGAGCTTCACCACCACGCTGGCGTTTTCTTCCACGCTCTCACCTGGTAAACAAGAAAGACAAAAGCGGTGCTTGGTTACCAATATGCGAAAGCTCAGGAGAGCTCCAGTATTGTAACGGAGCTTTGCCCTCAGGTGTGCTACTGGGATAGAACATTTACACTGTCAGAGATAATTAGAGGAGAAAACTAAACAAGACGAAGAACACAGAGTACGATTCACTGCGGCAGGTCCCACATCGCATCTACAGAATACGTTGTGTCTGCCTGGCATGGACACAATATCCACAAATAGTTAAAGCTGGAGCTAAAAAAGATACTACACGGTCTTGTGATGGTTCTGCTCATGTTGCAGAGGAAGAAACCAATACTCTGTAACCACTATATCTTCAGTTTAAATATTTCCTATTGGTGACTGATTCTATTAAATACAATAATAAATCCTAATAATAGGGACAGCTGAGAAATAGGAACACATCGATATATGTAAATGTTCAAACTCTTCAATAATACTTCTTTACTAAAAATGTTAAAATAAACAAAATGTGCACATCACCTGCATAATACAATAATGACGGCGTTTCCGTTTATTACTTCCGATTATTATAGTTACAAACAGCTAACTCTATTACCACAGATTAAACACAATGAAACAGATGACATTATTTTCAGAATGTCATCCCAGCATATATTAACATCTCACACTGACTTGTTTGTCCTTTGCAGATTACCCTTTATCTCCCGGAATATAATGAACGTCTGTAATGATGCTACGGACTCGCAGTGGCGGAACTACCGGGGTCGCAGGGGTCGCGACTGCAACCAGGCCCTGGAGTTCTGCCAGTCAGGGGGGCCCAAGGGGTGCCGAGCGGTTGCTGAAAACGACCGCTCGGCAACTCTTGGGCCCCGCTGAATGACAGAAATCCAGGATGCCTCTGCTTCCCGCCGCTGCCGCCGCCTGCCTCAGCGCTGCCCAGAGTGCAGTGTTGGGAGCATGAGGCGTTTGTCTCGGGTGCCGGCGCTTCACACTGAGCGCCGGCATATGACGTCATATGCCGGCGCTCAGCAGTGAAGCGCCGGCACCCGAGACAAATGCCTCACGCTCCCAACACAGGAGTTGACGGTAAGTGACCTACAAAGGGGGGGGTAGGGAGGGAGTGGGTAGATCGTGAGAAGGGGGGAGTAGGGAGGGAGTGGGTAGATCGTGAGAAGGGGGGGTAGGGAGGGATAGGGTAGATCGTGAGAAGGGGGGGTAGGGAGGGATAGGGTAGATCGTGAGAAGGGGGGGTAGGGAGGGAGAGGGTAGATCGCGAGAAGGGGGGGTAGATCGTGAGAAGGGGGTAGGGAGGGAGAGGGTAGATTGTGAGAAGGGGGGTTAGGGAGGGAGAGTGGAGATTGTGAGAAGGGGGGGTAGGGAGGGAGAGGGGAGACTGTGAGAAGGGGGGTAGGGAGGGAGAGGGTAGATCGTGAGAACGGGGGTTAGGGAGGGAGAAGGGAGATCGTGAGAAGAGGGGTAGGGAGGGAGAGGGTAGATCGTGAGAAGGGGGGTTAGTGAGAAAGGGATAGATGGGTTGGTCGGGGGGCCCTTAACAGATTCTCGCACCGGGGCCCTGAGGTTTCTAGTTACGCCCCTGCGGGCTCGTCACTTCAATGGCATCAGCCTTGTGGAGCTACAGCTCAGAAAGTCAACAGGCTTTGGGCTAAAATCTGGTGCGTTACCTGCGGGAGGGGGCAGCGCTTGGTCCTTTGGCCTTTAGGCTACAATCACATGAAGCCAGGGGGCTCTAACCTGAGGATGCATCATGGTAGTGTTTTGATGGGGGTACAACGGCCACCACCTCTGTGACAGTACAATAAGTATGCTGTCTGGGCCTTTAGACCTTTCCAAGCACCTGCTTTTCCCCATTAGACTTGGCCTCTTAGCTGGCAGGTAGAGGATTCTTTTTTTATAACCCCAGCCAATGACCGGGGTCAGTAATGACAAATTGTATTTTAGTCAATCACCAATATCTGGGAAGACAATCTAGAAGACTTTTTGCGTGTGTGTGTTTTTTGGCAGGCCATTTTGTGATAAGATACTCGTCATTCCCCTCTTGTGGGGGGATCCAGGTCATTATTGTGTGGGGTTTGATTCCCCGCTTACTCACTGATGTCCAATGCACAGCAAAGTCCAACGAGTGCTAAGAAGCACAAATAAACCGGTTATAGAAAAGGACGTACATAAACACTACATGAAGCCTTTGCCAGAATGACACTAACCAAGTTGTTCATAAAAAGAAAACATTGTTCATGATCCTGAAGAAAATCAGCAAGCACACGCTGCATTGTTCATGTTCCATGAAACATCTTGTATCAGAGCCATGCCGAGGAGGCTCTTCAAACACTTGAAAAGCCCATCACAAAGCTTTTATTGTACCTTACTATCCAATGGAAACAATAACTGGAAAGGAGGTAAAGATACTCTGAATCAGGGCCAGCCCCGCCATATTTATGACCTTGGCAGATGCCTTGCATGACAAGCTGGTGGGAGGTGGTACCACAAGGCTTTCACTTTTGACCATAAACATGTACATGAGGGAGGGGGGTACTATGCGTTTAATATTGTAGGGTTAGCACTCAATTAAAACAACTGTAATTGTAAAAAAAATGAAGGAGACGGTCTTGACCGTGTGACCCAGAGGACCTGCTCATTCACTGAGATGTAAACATAGCAATGGGAGAGGTTTTGTCTATACGACACATAAAGCGGATTAAACCTCCAGTCATCCCATGAATGATGTTCCATTCTACATTGTGCATATGATCATTTAACCAAAGTACAGGCAAGCTTATAAGATTGCCTTCTTAGAAGAAAAGGATCAATAGTCAAAAACATTCAACTAAACTGGAGTAATTCTGCAGAAAGCATGTCCTTTTTAAAACTATCATGCCTGGTCACTATATTTGAATGATTACACAAGCAGTGTAAGTACCTTAAACACATACTGAGAACAGAATTATTACACAGGAAGGCTGCAGAGAAAAGGAAGTGCACGTATAAGTAAATATTATATATATATACACATGAAGATGTGATAGATATATCCGTACAACTGTTGATAACAGTTTAACACATTATTGTAACTTCAACCTGAGATGATGGCCGTTTGTACTTACCGTTCACAAAAACAGCAAAACGCAAGAATGAGAGATAGCGCTCGCCTTCAATGGGATTCCACCCAATGTCAGGGTACCCCTTGGCTATAAGCATCGGACAGCTCTGAAGTCCACATCCTGCCAAGTAAGTCACCACCTGGAGGGATAAATATTTGTTCTGTGTCATCTGTCCTCATATTCTTAGCACAAAAGTCATATCGCTGACACTGAACGGCAGCTAAGAAGCATTCAATTCCCACTTTCTGTTTTATGGACAGGCACAAAAACGTATCAGCCTCAGGAGGGTTTGGTCCTGGTGCATGTTTAGTAAGAAGTCAATTCAGATGCCAGATAAGAGCTGTCAGAAATGAACTATAGAAGAGTGTGGGTTTTCTCTAAACACCTGCCTTGTACCTTGTGCAGCTTTCAAAGTAATTCAAAACTACCTATAGCTTGTGCTGGAGAAGTACCAGGTTCAGGAGCAGATCGCCTTAGTGGGGGATCAGGCTCCCTAATGCGCTGCTACTCAGGGGACTGCAAACTTTCTGCACTCAACTCAAACGTTCCAAATATTTGAAATAATACACAGGTGCAGTGTCACAGACGTTTTCGGCGAGTGTGTGAGTGGAGTACATGGAGGTTTATAATGTTTTCTATACGCTCAGATGTAACGGTATTACATAAAGGCTAACGGAATCATATAAAGGCTCTTGGGACACTGACCACATTTCACACAGATCTGTAGCGTACTGAGTTGGTCTTGAGGAGGAAATTTTGTGAACTTTCTCCTTTATAACACAACAAACCATAATTAGAATGGAATGATGTGAAAGGGAAAAGTGTAATTATCTTCAGTCCTCACCTGAAACAACTTTCTTCCATGATGCCAGTCTTTGGTGCACATTAAGAACGCTTAAAAACTTAGGTTACACCTAAGGGACGCCTATAATGCTCATATGGGGCAGGATGCACGGTAACGGTGCTATGACTTACAAAACCATGTGTATCGCTTTCTCTTACGCAATGTGTCTGAGGATTGTGTTCAACATTTTTGGACCGCAAGGTTTCATGAAAACGCAAATTGAAAAAACATAGTTACAATAATATTAATGTAAAATTACAGTTTAGAATATGTCCTTTCCTGTGTCACGTTTCCATCCTGTGCATGTCGTTTTTTTTAAAAAAATGTAGTGACACTCCTCACATCATCTTGAGGGCCACATTAAAAGGTCCTAAGAGGCATTAGAGGTGAGAGTCTCTCTCATGCGCAGACTGGCTGTGTGTATTCGCTAGAGTTTGGGTCTGCAGAGGAGTTGATAATCATGTCACCATGATAATCTACTATGAAGTGACAACTAAAATGAGGAGATCTGAGCTGGCCCCATATAATTACAGCAGTGCTGTTACAGTCAGTAGAACAATTTAGAAACACATACAATAACACATACAATAACACATACAATAACAAACTGGTGCAAAGGAGAAGAGGGCCCTGCTCTCGCAAGCTTACAATCTAGTCGGAGGGGGGAGTGAGACAATAGGAGAGGACGGCTTGGATGGGATGAGTTGATTCGGTTCCGATGATGTGTTGAAGCTGTTGATTATTCAGATAATGCATAGCTAATCAATGAAATTGTTTCCAAGTACCCCTACAACATTAACTATGCAATATGCAGGGCCTCCACACCCCTTCTTGGAGAGACTTGTTGCTAAGGCACAGTGAAGTTTGTGTGATGAAAAGGTCAACACTCTTGCAGATGATCAGAGTAGTGCATACACCCAAAGATGTTTACACCCACATGTGAATTTATTGCATGCTGCTTATATTATAGCGTTTATACGTCTTGAGTTCTTGTATATCTGCCACCACACTGCAGCTCTACAGGTTCTGCAATGATTTTGCCCCTACCTTCTCCAGGTCTGGTTCCTGTAAAGCCAAAGCAAGCTCATTGTTGTCCATTACAGAAGCCGCGGCAACATCCAGAGGTGTGGAGCCTCTCATTGATGGAGAAGCTGCAGCAAATCACAGTGGATAGAGAATACATCAATTTACAAAAGTTTAAAAAAGACATGGTGTTAGTGAGCTCAATACAACATTTACACATATTTGAATCCACGGTATGTGGGTTTATTAAGTACCTGCGGTTCTATACAGTAATGAAGGAGTTAGCAAGAGGGTTGCAGTTTCACCTCACAGAGAGTGTGAAAATCAACTACAAATAAAGTAAGAGAACCTACACAGCCTTGTACATGAGAACTACACTGTATGTATAGCAACACTGTAATTATATTGTGGTAGCGACAGAGTGTCACCATGTGTGGCCATATCAAGCCCAAAACAAATACAAACATTAAAAAGTCACAAATCGTTCTCTGGACAAATCATACCCAGTCCAACGCTGCTGTTTTCCAACAAATAGCCAAGATGTTCAAACATTGCCTTTTGGTTCTGCCTGCTGATTCTGCAGAAGTAGCACAAGAACCGACAGCAGCTTGCCACCATCTTGGGGAATGTGATTTGCTGAAATAGGACATCAGGAACAACATTAATCAGCATCACCAAGTACAAGATAGGTCTCTGTACTTAGATCTAAATGTCTAATATGCCACACATTACACCATTTAGGTGTGCAAAGTTAAAGCCCTCAGTTAGAATTTGATAAGACAGACTAGATGGAAGTCATTCTGCCTCACGCTGTTTACTTCTTGCTGCATTGTACAGCTGATGAAAGTCTCGACATTGCTTTTGTAAGTACAATGAACACCAAATTGGAACTTTGGCTGGTACCGAGAAGAAAATAATATGGCAAGTTAGAATTTGTATTCTTATTAGTATTTAGACTTGGGCACCAGGGGGCTCTTCGTGTTCGTCTTCGTGCTCGTCTTCGGCAAAAAAAAAAACTTCGTATTCCGCGAATATTCGCCTGGTCCTGTCTTCTCTTCGGGCGAATATTCGCGGACATTCTTCGTGCTCGGGTTTTCTTCGTTTTCCCCGGTTAAGGGGTTAAAACGGAGTTAAAGCCGCTCTGGCGCCAGGAGTTTAAATGTCCGTATGAGCAACTCTATTGGTCGTCAGCAGGGGGCTCGTCTGCCATTGGTTGATGGCAGACGAGCCCCCTGCTGGCGACCAATAGGGTCGCTCGTACAGACTGTTATACTCCTGGTGCCGTAATTGTTCGGCAGATCCCGCTGGTCTCCCTGTTCTATCATTTATTAACTGATAGAACAGGGAGACCAGCGGGATCTGCTGGGTAAGTTGCAGCATTGGGATTTTAAAAGTCTGCACGAGCGACTCTGTTGGTCGCTCGTGCAGACTTTTAAAACCCCAATGCTACAACTTACCCGGCACGTCCCACTGGTCTCCCTCCCTGTTCAATTAATTAAATGTCCGTACGAGCGACCAATAAAGTCGCCCGTACGGACATTTAACTATCTGAACAGGGAGGGAGACCAGTGGCATCGGCAGGGTAAGTTGCAGCATTGGGGTTTTAAAACCCCAATGCTGCAACTTGCCCTGCCGATGCCACTGGTCTTTAACTAATTGAACAGGGAGGGAGACCGATGCCACTGGTCTCCCTCCCTGTTCAATTAGTTAGTCTGTGCGGGGTTAAATGTCCGTACGAGCGACCAATAAAGTCGCTCGTACGGACATTTAACTCTGTACAGGGAGGGAGACCAGTGGCATCGGCAGGGTAAGTTGCAGCTGCAACTTGCCCTGCCGATGCCACTGGTCTTTAACTAATTGAACAGGGAGGGAGACCGATGTCATGCCTCCCTCCCTGTTCAATTAGTTAGTCCGTGCGGGGTTAAATGTCCGTACGAGCGACCAATAAAGTCGCTCGTACGGACATTTAACTCTGTACAGGGAGGGAGACCAGTGGCATCGGCACTGCCGATGCCACTGGTCTCCCTCCCTGTTCAATTAGTTAGGGGTTAACTTTATTTTAAAGGGTTAAGGGGCCGTGCAAGTGAGCCTATTGGTCGCTTGCACGGCCCTTTAACCTATGGATTTCCGCTCCCGTTAACCCCTTCGATGCTGTGTTAGATAACGCAGCATCGAAGGGGTTAACGGGAGCGGAAATCCATAGGTTCGCTGTCAGGGGCTACAAAGACCGTGCGAGTGAGCCTATTGGTCACCTGCAGGGTCTTTCTCTGGCATCAACCAATTGGTTGATGCCAGAGGAGGTCCCTGTAGGCGACCAATAGGCTCATTCGCACTGCCCTGTAACCCGTGATGGCGAACCTGCAGATTTCCACTTCCGGGAACTGCCGCGATGCCGCGAAGACAAGGTAAGATGAAGGGGGGGAATGGTAGACGAAGACGAAGACAATCACGAAGATCTTCGTGGTGTGTGTTTTCGTCTTCGCCTACGTTTTACCGCCGCCGTCTTCTCTTCGGCGTGTCTTCGGAACGAACACGAAAACGCACTCTTCGTGTTCGTTTCCATGTTCGCCCGAAGACGAATGCACAAGTCTAGTATTTAGTATTATGAAGGGCTTCTCCTCCAAGAATAACTGTTTTGCTCTGCCATAGCTGAAGTGAAAGAGCTCACTATGTATGGCAGCAGAAGCTCACAACATTGATATCCTTTGTACGTATATCCTTTGTGAGAACAGGCAGTTGAAATCACAATCCTTCTGCAACCTCATCAGCACATAAACCCAAATGGACCATTTACTGTGACTGTAGATCAGGTGCTAAAATCCCAAGATTCTAACCCTGACACTTCCCAGGTATGGGCAGCAGATCTCTGCTTCCTCGTTAGTACATGAGAGACAAAATATACTGCCACTGTCTTCAGATACACAAATGTGCACGTTTTATATCACGCGGGTTCATCCGTCAGGAGTCAGGACAGCGGGACTTCATTGGGCATCGGAAGCACGCGTTTTTCAGTGCACTTTACAATTCTGCTAAACATGCGAGATGATGCCCTCTGCTGGGAAATCATGTATATTTTCAAAAACAACCACATTCTTTTTTTTATAAGAAACAGGCTACACATAGAGCGATGGTAGGCCAAAAATACTTCTGTTTTTTAAAGTAGTAAACGGAAGGACTTTGTTACCTGAGACTTGTCACCTCCCAGCACGTTCACCATGACCTCCATCACCGTCTCATGCATCCCCAGCACACGCATCAAGTTTGGATGCTGATAGAAGACTTTGTTGTTCATGATGTCACTAAAAAAGAAAAGGTTATACATCACTAAGACCATAAATAACGAGTTCCAAGATGTCTCACATGTGGGGGTTTTCCATAAAAATATCAGGCAACAGAACCCAAAATCCTGCATAGTAAGTAAGTTTCACAAAAACAATATGTATGTTTCTATTACGAACCGCTGTTAATAGTGCTTTTATACATACGTGTGTAGAAGTTAAGACAATAAATTATGCTTTTCACAACGCACAGAGGATTCCTAGGACAGCCTTGATGGATAGTGTAACGTCTGATTCCAAGGGTCACACGTAAGGACGCCATTTGGCCCCAGGCTATTATAATTGTTTGATGTTCGGTCTGAAATATTGCCTTCATTACATTTAAGATTTATTCAACTTCATGTTTGTGTGTGGTGGGGTATTTAAGTGTGGGAACATGTGTCTTTGGGTATGTTAGTGCCGAGTATCTAGCTGTGTTGGTGCATGTGTCTGGATTCTTACTGCTTTTTGCATTATTGCCAAATAATCCTCTACTAACATGCATTACACAGCTAAAAGGCCATATTTTCTCTCAACAAAAAATGAATGAGGCGCGCACACACACACACACACACACACACACACACATACACACACACACTTCTGATCAAATGACCCACTGCATAAAAAACTTAAACCATTAATATATACTCAGTGAGGGTTCTATCCCAATTGGTTACTTTAAACCTTATGTTCATATTCTGAAGTCACTTAAAGGTGTTGTTCCACCTGCTCTGCTGAATTTAACATTTTAGGCGAATGCAAAAGTAGAAATAGCATTCCTTGCACTGTTAAATTTCTAAACATTTACCACAATTCAACAAACAGATATGCAAAGCATACAAGAGCGCTCAATTAAATGGAAGCCATTGGCATGTGCCATATTTGATTTGTCGGCTTATACTCTTCTTATTTCATTTGACCTCGATTGTGCACAGGAAAGGGAAAGAACAACTTATATACCAAAGCTCATGTCCTACCATTGGCACAACAGATCAACTCTAACACTTATTTGCTGAAACCTACCCAAGACCATCAATCATCAGCATCTCCTCTTCTTTGCCCATACGGACACTGAGCAGAGAGCGGATTTGTCCCAGAGAAGCCAACAAATTAATAGTGTCTTCTACGGAGGCGGCGCTGATGGTGTAGGTTTTCCTCATGGCCCGTAAGAGCTCCCCGATGCTGTCATACTGTCGACGAAGAAGGCTGAACATAATGCGCACAAGTTCAGGGTCCTGGATGTGGTCTTCCTGAGCCCAACGCACCATGGTCTGTGATATGAGCTCCTTCAATGTGGCTACAAGAAGAAAAGTCAAGCGATTGTCAATGTAATTGTTTACATGATACTGTTTCTGTCTGGAAACGATAACCAAAGGTTGAACTTCATCTACTAGAAGTTACATTTACTTTTAGTGACCTACATTGAAAGGAATGCATAAAGACTTCATCAAAGTACCTTCAACAGACTGGTAAGACTACTAATGGGACACTTATAGCCTTTATACTATTTAGTTCAGGTAAAACTATATAACATAAGCAAAACGTTAGCGCTCATGCGATGTCAGACATAATGACAAAATCGTGATGTAAGCCACTGTAATGTAATGCAACGTCATCTACCACTAGATGCCAGCATCACACAGCAGGAGGAAGCCAATGGCTTCCTATCAGATGTTTGTATGTAATATTTTAGGCGATAGGCAGACCTGGTAGATTAGCAATGGCTGGGAAGATGCAATTTTACCCCGCACAAGTAGAGGCAATCGTGTACTGGTCATGTCATATTCATAGTGCCAAGCAAAACTGATCTGCCTGGGATTAGATTTCATCTCCAACAAACCTTTTCACACTTGGAGCTCACTCATTAAAAGGCTAATACTATAAAACTCAATATGCTCATTGGAACTGTTTAAAAGTAAACAAATGGAATATCCTATAACTGGCCACTGGTTTCTTCCTTCCACCTTTAAAATATGTATTTTACGGCCAGCACACTCATTAAAATGGAACTGCTGTCATTACAATCTTTCAGTATAGCGACATTACGTTGGTGCTTTTTTATTTGTCATGCAGTGTAATTGCTTAGGAGATATTTAAACATTCTCCCCAAAGAAGCTGGAGATGGGTGACAGTCTGTGGCAGAGCCAGCATTATCTGATCAACTTAGTGGACCCAACTGTAAAATGGAGTATATAGGAAAAGTGCCAGATCTGCTTTAAATCATTAATAAAGTTTGATCACACACAACAAAAACACAACGATGCTGCAGGAAACACTGGGAAGGGGCGCTGCTGGTGAGCTATATTTTCCATCTGTCCATCATTACGATATTTTGTCGATGGGAAAGATTTACAGTCATCAGTGCACCACGAGATCACCCGGTAGGATAGCATTGGCCTCAAAGTGGATAAATGTGAGCATCTGAAGTATGCAGCCAAAATTATAAGCGTACTGCATCCAAGTCAACTCTTTACTGAAGCTGTCGGGCTGCCGACAGGTGGTAGCGTCTCCTCCACAGCTGTAAACAAGTCACAGGTTTTTTTTTTCATGCGTCATTGAAATATGACTCCCTGAACCGGGCATAAGATTAGCTCTGGTGTCCGATGGCTTATCACGATCTGTTGAGAGGGTACGTTTGGGAGGGCTTACCCTCACCCTAATAAGCTACTTCAATTTTTATTTTAGTTTACTTTTAGATATTAGCAGAGATTGAAGTGGATTAACAAGTGTCACCTAAACCCAATGAATCTCAGCAACACGTTGCCAGTAACCTCAGACATCAGGCAATGTTTTGTTAAGGAGCTTATATCACCGTAAACACCTCCAATTAACCCACGTCGTATTACAAGCAAGGTAATCTATATGTATTAATAGCCAAAGCCTTCCAGCAACCCAGCTTTTCCCATGCAGAATTCTGAAGCAGAATGTCATATGTCGCATCGCACACAAGTCAATCATACACGAGTGGTGGGACAAGAAGTGATATGGAGCAGCTTGGGTAAGGTTGGATGGAAGGGAATCCATTAGCTTTAAATTATAACAAGCTCTGTAGAAAAAACATGACGTATTTCATTATATTATAGCTTATGATTTTCACTTGTCCAAGGGAGGTGAGATTGTGGCAAACCTGGCACGTGTAATCAATTCTCTTTCCTGAATTACTCTCCCTTTTGTGGGGGGCTTGGGAGGAACAAACATGCAGATCCTAAGAACAGGAAAATAACATTGCCGCTTCTATGGTATACGAAAAGGTGTCTGATCAACATTAATGAATGCTACATACTTGGGGATTTCTCCTCCTCCTCTGCTGGGTCCTGTTCTTCTGTCTTTGAGCGGCCTTTAATTTTGTATACCAATGTTCGGAGCCGACCTGTCCATGAAGTATCCTCCTCTTCCTCGTCCTCTTCATCTAGCGGAATGCCTTCATATCAACAAGAGGCAATACATTGTTCAATAAACATTCTTCAGTTCAGTTAAGCATTTCCAAATCTTTCTTTTTCATGATGCCCGTAATTGTCTGTATTTCATGAAATATGCCTTAGTCTGCAGTCACAGAAGAGCCAAATGGATGCAGGGAGACAGACCTGTGTCACAGAGGCTAAGAACTTAAGCTACAACACTAAAGATGGAAGGTCCTAAGATGTTGGGTTGTCTTTATCTGATTCATCTCAGAATATCTTTGGAAGGATGGATGTTGTGCAAATATTTTTCAGTGCTTTTACATTAAACGGGAAGACTCCAGCCACTGAACACACTTCTACTGCTTTGCTAAATAAACGTGTCACTAAAAATCCAGGTAACCCAGTTAGACAATGATAAAGTGCCCAAATAAGCTGTGATTAAACTCAAAGGCCTGTATCCCATTTAATAGAATTACCGCAATGTATAAGAAGATCCTCGTGGAACTCATAGAGCTCATCCCGTATCTCCTCCGGACACGGACAGTTTTCTTGCGGTTGGAAGTTGAGCAACATGTTAATCTTAAAAATAAAATATAGAATCATCACTCACTGCAACAGCATATGTTCAGAAATATATTCATTGAAACACCACCGTACCTGCTCCTGTGGAGGTGACCGGAACTCCCGCGTTTTCTTGGCAGTCAGAGCCGCTGACATGTTAAGCGCCTGCATTAACTCATTGTAGCGGAATTTCTGATTGTGCTGTAGTTTTGACACAAAGTTATCAGAAAAGGAGACAATGGACTCAACTCTGTGTTTCAGCTCACAATCGCAAAAGTAATGAAGAAGCTCACACATCTGTAAAAGATAAGGAAACATCAATTGCAAATATATACAAGCACAATCTACACCTTCAAAGTACCGTATTTGCTCGATTATAAGACGACCCTGATTATAAGACGACCCCCCAAATCTTAATTTTAATTTAGGAAAAAAAGAAAAAAAGCCTGAATATAAGACGACCCTATAGGAAAAAAGTTTTACCAGTAAATGTTAATTCTTTTAAACACTTTTTTTAATAAAAGGTATGCTTGAGAAAAATATTTTGGTTTTATTTCCTTCTATTTTTCAACCTGCCCCCCAGTTATGCACATCTGCCCCAGAAGTTCCTTATACCCCCTATATGCCACTGTGCCCCATGATATGCCTTTTAACCCTCTAAATGCCACAGTGCCCCATGATATGCCTTTTAACCCTATATGCCACTGTGCCCCATGATATGCCTTTTAACCCTATATGCCACTCTGGCACTTAGAGGGTTAAAAGGCATATTATGGGGAAGAGTGGCATATAGGGAGGTTTAAGGCATTTCAGGAGGCAGAGTGGCATTAAAGAGGTTAAAAGGCATTTCACAGAGCACTCTGCCTCCAGAAATGCCTTACACCCCCCATTTAACACTCCCCCCTCCCTCCTCAAAACTTACCGGTGCGTGGGGGGGGGGGGGCGCATAACACAGGAGGGTCCAGGTCCCCTGCATCTGAGCCCCAGGTGCTTAGTCCGGACAGCATGTAGAGCTCCACGCGAATCGCGTAGAGCTCTACACGTTTCCCGGACTAAGCACCGGGGACTCAGAAGCACCGGTAAGTTGGAGGGGGCATAACACAGGAGCATGCAGGTCCCCTGCATCCTCCTGTGTTATCCCCCCCCTCCCCTCCAGCTTACCAGTGCTTAGTCCGGGCAGCGTGTAGAGCGCTACGCGATTGTATCGTGTACAGCTCTACGCGATTATATCGCATAGAGCTCTACACGCAGCCCGGACTAAGCACCGGGGACTCAGATGCACCGGTAAGTTGGGTCGGGGTTAACACAGGAGGATCCAGGTCCCCTGCATCTGGGTCCCCAGTGCTTAGTCCGGGAAGCGTGTAGAGCTCTACGCGATTGTATCGTGTAGAGCTCTACGCGATTATATCGCGTAGAGCTCTACACGCAGCCCGGACTAAGCACCGGGGACTCAGAAGCACCGGTAAGTTGGGGGGGGGTTAACACAGGAGGATCCAGGTCCTCTGCATCGCTGCGGGGGATCTGGATCTTAGTCTCATAATCAGACCTATTTGAGGTCTGATTATAAGACGACCCTGATTATAAGACGAGGGGTATTTTTCAGAGCATTTGCTCTGGAAAAAACCTCGTCTTATAATCGAGCAAATACGGTACATTTGCTTTAGTACACAAGAATCCTCAGTACCTGGAAAGAAGGTTGTCACAAGGAAAATAAAGACGGTTGTCTCACCCTGAATACTGGTGTTATCTAACTCCCGTCATGCAAGGACATCTAAAAGGTTTGGGGAAAAGGGCATATGCCCAGGGCCCAAACATTTCACAGTAGCCATAACAGCTGAGTCTAACAAAGATGGAGAGATAAGACACTAGGGTACTGTAATAGAAGGAGGGGTACTGAGTGCAGGGCCGTAGGAAGCATGAGGCCAGAGCGAGACACTCACATCGGGCGCAGCTGCGTGGGGGAGCACAGCCGCCCGATCAGCAGCTGCAGCCTGCAGGACTGGTTGGGGAGATCACAATCTCCCTCTAACCGGCCCAACGTTAGGGAGCGTGAGGTCTGTCACTTCAGACCTCGGCTTCCGTGCTCCCTAATCCATATGCGCCAGCAAATGATGCTGAGCACGGGGATATGACGTCATCCCCGCGCTCTGCATCAATAGCCGGTGCCTAGTGATGAGGGAGCACTTAAGCAGAAGCCTGGAGTGATAGACCGCGCACTCCCAAAATTGGATGGAGGATGGACGGTGGAGGATGGAAGATGAGAAAGGTAAGAGATGGGGAGAAAGAGGTGTAAGGGCAGTGTATGTGTGTATATATGTGTGTTTTTGTAAGCTTGTGTGTATAAGAGCAGTGTAGGTATCTGTGTGTTTGTAAGCTGGTGTGTGTGTGTGTGTATGTGCATATGTGTGTAAAGGGGTGTGTAAGGGCAGTTGTGTGTATGGGCAGTGTATGTGTATATGTGTGTTTATGGGCAGGTGAATGTAAAGGCAGTTTATGTGTATATGCGTGTTTATGGACAGATGTGTGTAAAGGCAGTGTGTAAGGGCAGGTGTGTGTAAAGGCAGTGTATATGTGTATATGCATGTTAATGGGCAGGTGTGTGTAAAGGCAACACGTATGGGCTGGTGTATGTAAGGGCAGTGTATGTTTATATGTGTGTTTATGGGCAGGTATGTATAAAGGTAGTATAGGGCAGTCGTGTGTAAGGACAGTGTATGTGTATATGCGTGTTTATGGGCAAAAGGCGCTAGCTACGGCTCTGACTGAGTGAAGAGTGAATTAACTGGGGAACCCAGAGGTGGCGATGGTTGGAGAACCTGACGGGGCAGTTAAAAAGGCAGGTGCAGTTTTAAAGGCAGTTGTGACTTATGTAAGGAATGCCAGCATATATAAAGGCTTTAATGACCTTTGGCAATAAGTTGGACAATAAACTTTACATTGTTCTACTGATACACCTAGGGCAGTGATGGCGAACGCGTGGCACGCTTGCCGCTGTTGGCACGCCGAGCCGTCTCTGTGGGCACGCCGTGACTACAGTCATACACTGTAGTCACGGCGTCAGCTCCCGCGCAGGGCCGGCCTTTGGGGCCGCGGGGTCCGACGCCGCCGCTCATCAGGGGGGTGCCAACTTGCGGCACCCGGCACCCCTCCAGAGACGGACAGTAATTCCGCCGCTGGAGGAGCAGGCTCGCAAGGGAGCGGTATCGAAGGTCTTTAACAGATCTCCGGCTCCCTTGAGTGATTTTAAGCCGTGTTGAACCCCCACCACAGGACTCCTGAAAGGTAAGTGAACTTCAAAGAGGGAGAGGGTAGTTAGGAGGGGGTAGATAGGGAGAAGGGAGTGAGACAGGGGAAAGGGGGTAGATAGGGAGAAGGGGTAGATAGGGGAGAAGGGAGGGAGAAGGGGTAGATAGGGCAGAAGGGAGTGAGAAGGGGTAGATAGGGCAATCATACTCCTATCATGCCAAGTCTGCGAGTACATCCTGGAATCTGGATATGCCTGGGCATGATAGGAATGTGATTGCTGTTCCGGCGCTCAGCTGTGAAGCGCACACCACGGGAAGACGGACGCCTCCCGCTCCCACCGCAGATATTGGAAAGAGCTAATACTTAATTCTCTGTTGTTATTATTTAAGCTCAATAGTTTGCATCTCTTGTTTCCCACAGTCCTCTGAAATGTCCCCTGGGTCCCACTGCCTTTCCTAAAATAATCTCTTTCTATTAATATGTTATATTGATGCATACTGTTGTATATAGTCATTTTGTACCGAAAAAACGTCCTCTCCATGTTTAATATGCAGTGTTGGCACTTTGAGGTCTGTAACTTGTTTTGATGCACAAAAATGGGCACTCAGGCCCAAAAACGTTCGCCATCACTGACCTAGGGGGTCGCATTGAAAACACATAACAAAGAAGTCATCAATATTTTAAAGGCAAGTTACCTGGAGCTTGACAGACTCTGGGAGTCGTGTCTGTAGCAAACCTTTTGGAGGTGCCTTTGCATCTCTTGTAGCCTTTTCCCCAGCTTCCACTGCCTTTTCTTCATCTTGTGCATCTTCTTCCTTCTCATATCTCTCTTCAATATCTTCGGGGTCACCAAAAACATTTGGGTCGATCAGCAGCAGGATCTGCCTAACATCTTCATCCTCAAAGACTCCCATAATGAGCAATGTGGCAATCAGCTTCAGCACGGGCACAAACTGGAATTCTACCTTGCCCCCCACAGGGTCTCGGATGTGGTCACCACTACTCTGCACAGCTTCTGTTAGCATTCCAATGGCTTTCAACTTCAGGATGTCCACAGGAATCTCAGGGCCATGCTGCTGCCTCTCTTCACCAGTTAGTATAAAGCAGGGTACTGTAAAATGCAGGTCAGATTTCAAACAAGTACTGCACCCTACCCCTGGCAGGCCATGTCTCTTGGACTCATCAGGAAAGAGTTGGATCTCCCGAGTGTCATCAGTGATAGGAATAATAAATTCATTATTCATTATAAGCTTCCCCTCCTTGGCGGACTCCAGATAGATGCTAATAAGAAGGTCATAGAAGCCAACACGTAGCAAGCCAGGAAGGTATTGGTTATCAATGGTGTAGAGTAGCTGGGACTGATCCACATGGCTACACAAGGCATGGGCTACACGATTATTGCCTAACGCACAAACTGCGCAGTACAGCTTCAAAGTGTGATAATGAAACTTCATCAGGTCTTCCTGCTCAGAGAGCTCTAAAATATCAATACACCTGATACACAAAGAAAAGAAAGAGAAATAAGGGCAAATACATTTCATAAGACAACATGCAAGCAAGCTAGGATGTTTTATTGCATACATCCCACTATTTACAATAGACAAAGAGTAACTCTTTTTGACAACTTATTTATTGGTAGCATATAACTGAACTTGCCCACACGCTAGAATTTTCACATTACAACAGATGGCAAAATTCCTAGAAAGTCCTAGAAAACAGGCAAGATAGAAAAGAGATGGGAAATGCTTCCCTTTCCAATGCATGGTGAATGCAGTGTGCATAGGGACTGGACTACCCAGAGTGTAACTTTAAAGGGGGTAGTGAATGGGTGGAGAGTAAGCAGGAGAAGGTGGAAATTGAGCAGGACGTTTATTTGTAACTAAACGCTGCTCTCCTACTCAGGAGACTCCCAGGCATAGTGGTGATGTGGTTTATGTCATCTTCCTTAATTATTCACAGTTTATGAAATAGACTTCAAGACCTTTATGTCTGTGCAAGACCTCTATTTACCGAGGATTACCATCTAGCTATAATTTTGCATTTCAACAAGGTGCCTGGATGGTGGAACCAGTTGGGGCAGTACATTTAGTTTGTCATGGATCACCCAATTACCGCACGTTATTATTATTAACCTCACAGTATGTATTAGATTCTACTGCAATCTCTCATGTATTGTATTGGGGAGACAATGGTGTGTTTTGGGCAATACAAGCACCATAAACGATTCTACATAGCAATGTACCGTACTGAACTATGTGTGTGTGGTGCCCATCAAGATTTTATCCTATCTCATCAAGATTTTTTCCTAAGCGTCTCAGCTATAATAGTATCCCACATGAGCCGCAAAGAATTATTTAACAGCAAGGCACCTATTCTCTTCAGGTATGTGCAGCGCCATCATCTGCAATGACTCCAGACACTGCACCACCCAACCGTGCCTCTCGCTCACGCGCTCCGTCTCCACCTTCAGGAAGTTGTTTGGCATGCGGCTCCAGAGGACGGGCGTGATCGACTGCACGTCCAGCCGGGGAGGGCACTGCGGCACAGGGTTCTTCTCCTCACTCTTAAATATTGCAGCAGAAAGTGGCATAGTGTTCTGTTTACATGAAACAAAGAGGCAAATACTTAACACGTAGGGATAAAACATATTCAATGGTACCAATGGCTTCACACTAGCAAAGGTTTTTTTTTTATTGAACCATTAACCGATTAATGAGGCTAGGGTGGTGTTTTAAGTGGCATGTTGAGTTTTTAGTGAATTGGCAAGGTGAGCACATAGCAAGTTTCTCTTCTGGGACTCGTTCATTTAATCGAAAATCTGTCCCCCTTTCCACATGCAATTCCACGTTTGGCCAGAGGAGGCACATGAGATAATTCGCAGCCAGATGTTCGGCAAGTTTTTCAGCCCCACTGGTCTGATTCTTAATTCCAACAGAGGTCAATCCATGGTGTCCTTCTAGGTGAGCGACTGCATATATTTTAGCGCAGCTTGGCCTGTGTTTCGTAAACTAGTTGTGTGGAATGTAACATGCCTTTGTGATCAGAACTTAGCCTCCCCAAAACTAGCTCTCCATGACGCATTACAGTTCATATAGAGATTGGCTCTCACAGGCTTTACCGCGTCTGTCTCCATATCTACTTAATGCCAGATTTGTTATGTAATATCATTTACTGGCAACAAACCCATCACATCTACCTCAAAGATATAGCAAAAAGTGCTTTTAGGCTCATATATTTAATTGCACCAGGATTTTTCTCCTTCGCAAAAGATAACAGCGTTCCCCTGCATAGACAGATTGCCAATGTTCCAAATATACGGCGTTTGTTTGCTATTTTATTATTTATTCAATTACCAAAAAATTCGGAAGCATTAACACGTTGCGCATTTCATTTTCTCATTAACCAGCTTTGCCGGCAGAGCGACATTATCAGAAAGAAAGAAATATGACATGCCTTTAATTTTCCGAGCTCAAACTGGAAGAGATTAGTGCTGGTCGGCTGCAGGAAGACTGCTGGGAACAGCTTGGTGTTTGGCTCAACCTAAAAGGTGAGAAATTAGTTTGGAAAACTGTGTGAAAAACTATAGTAATTCCCAACAAATAAAACGTAATTAGAAATGAAAACAGAAAGCCCATTGTTAGTCCATCCAATTATTTAATACCATTCTGTTGCGTTTCCTTTATGATATTATAATCTGGACACATAATAAGGAAATAGGCTTTATTTTACAGCAAATACTAAAGATATTCAAATGCTTGCAAGACAACAGCATTATACCCCAAAAGTAATACATTTAAACTATAATAGTAAAATTACCGGTAATGAAAGGATGTTTTAGTTCACCGAGAGGGTGGTAGATACGAGGAATACCCTCCCTTCAGAAGCAGTAGCGGCTAATAGCGTTACGGTTATTTAAACATGTAGAGGATAGACATATGGCTCCTGAATCTAAGGTGAGACCAAAGACTCATTAAGGTTTGACTCTGACAACAGGAAAAATCAGCCAAAGAGTTGGGGCGAATGAGTCTATCTGCCGTCAATTATGTGTTTGTAAAGCTATCGTCTACCGTAAGAAAAACTGTAAAATGGAATGGAGCAGAGTGGAACTAAATGTCTAGAATTGGAACCTCCTACACCGGCCCGGAAAAAGGCAAGAACCTAGTGTTGAGGGGAATCAGGCCCTTCGTAGGGCACAACTAACACAAATACAAAGCAAATGTAATACTTTTTACATTTTCTGTTCTATTTTCATAAGATAACCGTTCGTGGTTTCAGATGAAAACAAAGACCATACCTGATAGCAGGTTCCAAGCTCTTTCCCATTAGCTGTGAATGACAGCAGTCCAGTGGCCAGGTCCACAAGGCACCCGATTTCAACATCTACATTGTTGCGGCTGGACCTCTGGGAGCCGGTGGAAAGATCACCTCCCCAAACCATGTAACAATTACTTCGTTTAACACTGAAAGAGCAAGGCAAACAACATATGACCAATGGCTGAACGTGTATGTGTGTTGATGTGTACATATACATATGATATGTATCACCTACGTGATTTACATATTTACTGCTGAACCCAAAGCTTCCCAGAGCCAGGCTGTTTGGTCAGTCACTCCTCGGTCTCTTAGCCACTGACCCAATGACATTCTCACCTTCGTGAGTCTTTCGTGGTACATATATTAACATATTAACTGTGGAAATGCTGGTTTACATTGTTCCAGTGGAACAATATTGGATTAAGTGACTGAACCGAAGCTAGTTCGCTGTAATGCATGACTGCCAAACTGTAGCTAGGCTCAGTGGAACCAATAAGGCTGTTCTCAATAACGTCAGGGTTTCCAGTATAACAACCTCACAAACATATAAAAGCAGACAGCTGTTAAAAGGGCCTTAAATTATGTCTAGAATCGAGGGACGCAAAAGGATTGCCTTTTTTACCTTTCGTGGACTCTTCCTCTCTCATCCCCTAAAGTGACAGTCACAGTGCAGTTCTTGCTCAGGTCAAACTTTTCACTGTAAAAGTGGTAATCTGGGGTCACCCATCCGACCCACACTGAGGATGGGTCCTGACCCGCAAATATTCTCACAGAGTAATAATAAGACTGCAAGGAAATGCAACACACAATGGATTATAAGAAAAAAAATTATTTACTGAGACTCTCAATCAATACACTCCTTGTGCATTTGTTTTTCAAGTTAGTAAAGTATTCATGGGTCGGCAAAGAGCCCCATTCCTGGGCAAGGCTTGTGGAAGTCTACACGATAGTGGGCCAGGCCTTCTTGCCCAACCCTGACCTCACATACACTCCTTTGTCTGAATGGGAACACTCCAAAGAGTGGAAGCTGTTACGGCAGCTAAGCGGGATGTCCAACAAGTTAATATAGGTGTGATGGTCAGGTGTCCACACGTTTTTGGTCAGTGTATGTATATGCATGCACATGAGAGGGTATCATCCTATAAGACACAGCTAATGAATACTGTGTTCATAACTGAAACGGGCCTATGTATGACTGGAGAATAAAGTTAACTGCACAAGAACAAAATAGTTGAATACTTACTGTAGTAGTATGTGAAGTTGCTTCCTGAAGTTGGTTTCTGCAAAATAGAGGGAATTCTTTTAACAAAACATTTACAGCATTACATTAGTCTTGTAAAAATAAATTTTGAACAGATACAAACTCACAAAAGTAATTGCGAACCAACAGGGAATAAATCATTTCAAGCAGTAACAATATGTTATAATGTGAAGGAAAACAAAATCCAGCAGCAGGCTACCTCTTGGGGAAGTTCTCATCGCCGATGAATGCAGAGTGGAACTCGACAGGCATACTCAGCCTGCAGTATATCATATCCTCGTTGCTGTTCTGGGTACCAAATGTTTTGTGTGTGACCTTAAGGCACGGAGGGCTTTCTACTGTCCCATCTTTCCTTGTTACCTGAAAATGAAAAATATATCAAAATGACTGAAATCTCCCTAGCATGAGTGGGTCCTACTGACAGCAAATGAGGTTCCCCCTAATTCATCAACCTTCGGAACACAGGCCATAGTTCCAAGTATAATAAATGTGTTCTCTGATTGTAGTAAGCACAGGTCATATTGGATGGAGCTGTAATAAATACAAATCTCAACTAGCTAGGGGAAGAGCCAAAATTAAACCCCAACACATATACACCTTCCCTCTCATTGATTAGACCTCTATATTACTCAATTTACACAAGAATATCGTTGTTGTTGACAAAATCCCAAGGAGGGGCAGAACGTAAACCCCTGTAACAATCGTATGTACAGGTGCAGGTAGGAATCCTCCCATGATTTTATCAATGGCCAGAGTACCAAAATGCCACAGAGCCATGTCCTCCCTAAAATAATGACATATTTCATTTGCAGTGTACAATTATAAAAGTGTCCTTATGGAGTGAATACCGGGGATAGAGTTCTATATATATATACACACACATACACATATATATATAATATAATATTTAAAGAGCATTTTCAAGTTAAGAAAAAAACATCTGATTTTGGTTGTGTGTATGCAAGATTACATAGTACTCAGTATACAGAATGGGAGAACTCTAGGTAAGTTCTAAGTGTGGAATCTCAAGCTGTTTTTCTGTCACATTAACCCCCTGGTGATAGGAAACATTACCGGCGGGTGGGTGCGTTAGGGCATCAGCACACAGAACGAGTTTTTACCTCTATGTGAGGATGATCTTTTGGCACATTTACAAAAGTGGGTAAGCGTTTGCTGAACCACATGGCAACATCTCTGTTCGTATTGACAGCAAAGGGTTGGAAACCCTCCTGCAGTCCGCACATTGTGTAGTACTTGAAGGTGCTGGCATCTCTTCCCAGGTTCATACGTCCGATCTGAGACAATCCCAAGGAACATACAGGAACAAAACCTACAGAACACAACGGAAGGGAAAACCAGTGTATGTGGGAAGGTAGAGCAGATGGCAAGCTCAGTGGAAACTAATCTCTTTATTGCCTTACCAAAAGCAAGACTGTAAATTGTCTCTATCTTAATAAAAAAACACAATGACGGACTTATTTCCTGTATTCTACAAAGGGTAGTCACGTCCTACCACCCCCGAGAAGATGCTGCACTGGATCTCGCCCTAAAGGTTTACAACACTACGAAGACATCTTGTAAGAATCGGTCTTCAGACATATCATCAGAGTACAAATGTAATTAAGGAACATTCTGATGGTTCTCTGTAATGTGTAGGCATGCAATGCACATGGCTCTTTAAGAACCAGTCGCAATTTATACAGCTGCCGGCTAGAAGAAAATGATACTTAAAGTGGCTGGAACTTCTTGGTAGCAGATCAGAGCTGGTTTATTACAGCGAGCCAAAGCACCAGTGGATACGGAGAGATGACATCTTTAGGAAAATAGTTTGCTGCATGCCAAGGTCTGAATTAGCCAACTCCATTTGCTAATTAAAGAATAAATTACGTACAATATACATATATCTTTTTGAACAGCAATTAATTTGTTGGCTTCTGATGCAACAAGGCAGTCCAATATCATATTTCTAAGATTAAAATGAAGAGACCTGATATAAATTCTTAAAAGAACACATTAGTGTGATGGATTCAGCCACTTGCAATTCCTTGGGCCTCTGATCACAACCTAATTCGGTTTGAAGTAATGAAGCATGGAAGAATTTCAAAACAGTTATTTTTCTGAGCGCTTTGCATAGTTCAGAGAAGAAGCAGGTACATTAAATATCAAGTATTTTTTATAAACAATGCCGCGTTATGTATCCTAATTTTCCAATGATACAGTCACATCAGCCTAAACTGCACCCCTTGCCTGAATGCTGCATTGGGCAAAAGAAGTAATCCGTATACTCTACCCCATAACACAAATGCATTCGTGCACATGCAATGGACTCTATTCACTAAAGGGAGGATTGGAAGGAGAGTTTTCTGAAGAGTTATGTTTGAGCTCTTTCACTTCACTAGACATTAGGAAGGTCCTGTCTCAATCAGCTTCTGCTTCTGCTTAGCCCCAAATAATGTGTAGTGAAATGAGTGAGATTTCTTCAAAGTCTCCTTAAACTATGCATCATACAGGGACCAAAAAATAAGAGGGTCGCCACTGACTTGTTGTTTACATGAAGATATTACCTTACCATACTGTTGCTTTAGGGCAAATGTATCAATATGCAATGGGATTACAAAGACTTTACACATTCTATGCTACTTAATGCAGCAGGAAGAACTGGCTGGCATTAAACCAATGGTGACCTCACAGCAGCGATAAATCAGCATTGTAATTTTATTTAAAACTGGACATAAAAATGAAATATCAAATACATAGACATTATTGAGCTGCAGGCTGCATTTGCTGGATATCGCCTGGATTTAAAAAGCCTTCCAGGTTTCTTGAGTAGCCATCCCTGAAACATTTCATTACTAATGCAGAGTAACGATTGAACATTGTGTGCGGCTACTGAATTGATCACCACCTGGATAAGAGCCACATCCAATGCTGGTGATTGTATCTGAGCTTTCTTGCTGATTAATAACCCCAGTGCCTCATGCATAAAGGAATCTTACACAACTTCATAAAAACACACAGAGCTTTATGTCTGTTACACACATTCAATTAACAAGACATAAGCCACACTAAAGTTTGGTCACAGCAAGACTGAAGGGGCCACTTAACAACTACGATTATACTTTACTAGCTAACTGAACTGCACTGGGTTGCAAGTTTTCAAGACTTTTTAGGTCCCTTTTCAGGCATAATCTAAGCCAACAAAGGCATCAACTTTACTTTTCTTTTCCAAGGGCTAACATGGCATAACCATGCACTTCTAGGTCCCAGGTATAGTTAAACACATTGCAAGCTATTACTCACCATTCTCGATTTCAAAGTCAGCAAATGCCAGTTCGGACCCTTGGTTGGTGATGAGCATCTCCCCATTGAGTGTAAAGATCATAGATTTGTCTTCCAAGTTAATCATGCAACCCACCACGTCTCCTGGCTGCCAGTTCCGACCAAAGAAAGAGCTTCCCATGTTCCAGCACTGGCCCTGTTTTGAGTAATGGGTGTATGAACAAACCAGTTCCCCATATGCCCTTTACATAACAGCCAGGGTGTAATGCCTCGCCTCACCACTTATATTCTAATCTTGCTTTATTGACATTGAAATAAAAGCTTTGTGGTTGAAACTGTGGCCTGTATCCCTAACACAATCTTAAAGCATATATTTTCAGTGCATTCTAAATCCTTTCATGTCTTCTGCCTTCTGACCCAAGACAAATTGGCAGCCATAAAAGATGGCTACATTTCACTAATACATTTTGATCTTTAAGTGCCAATCTGCCCTGGTGACTAGATATGTGATCAGACTTCTTGACATGTTCTTTGTGATTTATTTTGTAGCTTTAAGATTAAATGTCAAGTAGCCCACATATTTAGGAGAACTTTAGTATTCAATAAACAGTCATAACTGTAAAGGACAATACACTGAATATATGACGTAGAAAATAACTATTCATCGTGTCTATTGTATGAACATATCCATTATTGCGTATACAATTTCCTTAGTTATTTAAAGAAGAGAAGAAGAAACGGTTCTCACCCTACTTCCTTCAAATACAAACGCCTGGTCATCTGCACCGAGCTCGACATCAGGTCTACATCCAGGTCTGGCCCAGCCGACACGCATGTCACCTCCAGTCACCACTTCAAACTCAAAATACCACTTTCCTGTTTTCACAGCATACGTCGTCTCCACCCTGAAGAAGCGAATCTTATCTATGCTGACCCGCTCCATCATTTGGTCAGCTGTAGGTAAATAAACAATAGAAACTTAGTGTGTTTTAAAAGGACTATATATCCATACTGTGAACAGCTTGGATAATGCATATGGAAATGTTGTTCACAGCAGACCTCCAATTATTTGGATCCACACTAGCATGACTTGGAATGAAGGACTCTGCTGAGGATAAGGTAGGTCTAACCTAAAGTTGCAGTGAGACACCGTTAGCAGGTAAAATAAAAAGTATCGATAGTCCAAAACCTCCCCTGTCATGTGTAGATTTAGCCCCACTACACATCAAAAGTAATACAAAATGAAAAAGTTCTTACTGATTTCTTGGTCTGGTGGCTCAATGTTATACCCGTAGCCAATAAATGTTCTTACAGCTTCACGCAGACTGTCTCGATTAGATTTCTTAGTCCGTTCATCTAGTAAAGCATATGGCACCAAGCGCGGGTTTCGTTTGTTTTTTAGGTCCTAAAGGACATATACAGTTAAATTTAAGGTTCAATCAAAGCAGCAAGAAGACCAATAATAGAAATGCACATGACATATTGGCTCACTCTGGCATTAACAGATAAAATGGTAATTATATATACCTATATATAAAGAGAGTAAATATATATTTCTTTGATATATTTTTGCACTTTATTTGTAAAGCCCTTATTTTTTTCCTACACTTTATTGACAATAAAGGGACCCCTGTAGCCCTTAGCAGAAGGGGTTCAATGACCCTGCCTGCATTAATGAAGGTGCTCCTGTCTCATCCCCCTGTCAGGATGTTGGGGGGTTAATGCCCTCTGGGTGACCCCGGGTACGGTAAGGGCTTTAGGGTTGGGTCCACTCGATGGCAGGAATATTCCCGCCAATGTTACTATATAAAGGGGCAGTGTTTAGGGACAGCTTATTCTCTACAGTGAAGACTACAGAGTGTTATTACCTGCTGTGTGAAGATTACCTCCCGCCCTGTTGGAATATTTTCAAGGTTGTTCGTGCACTGAAGGGTCCCTTATAAGTGCCAGGTGGGAAAATCTGGGTTAATATCTGGATTTTGGTTCAATGATAGAGTTAAAGTTGGTTAATGGTGACGCCAGTAGGTGACACGGCTTAAACCCGACCCGATGTGTTGAAGAATGACCAGCGGTACCTGGCGGGTGGTTGCTGTGGATAACCTTTGTTTTACAAAGTTTATAGTAGCATTAGGGGACCCTACGGCAGGATTAAAATGGTTATGTGGATTTTGACATTTATCTGATATTTGTCTGTCTTTCTCAATAAAGTATGTCGCGGCATTTAGGTAAATGGATGCCGCGGCCATTTCCAAATCTAAGCTGGATTGGTGTCATTTATTTTGCATGTGTGTTTTCTTCAAGTTAAGATCAAACTCTGTCACCGCATTGTATAGGCAAGGGTCATAAAGTTTTCTATCAGACAAGATTTCTATGTCTTAGGAGAATGGGCCAATCCACTGAAGTAAACGATATTACAATGAAAAGGGATTTGGTTTCGCAACCAGGGGAAAGGTGATATACACCAGATACGTTTAAGGACAAGATAAATGGTTTTAAAAAGAATTGTTTTGATTATGTTAATTTTGTGGAGGTAAATTTGGTAATGCCGTGGGCTTGTATCTTTGTTTTGCGTGAATTAGAAAAATAAAGAATGGAGAAACGGTAGGTACCTGCATTTATTCCACTCTACACAAAAACAAATCGGATGATCTTTAACGATTAACTCCTGTGCACATCTTACCTGTTGAATGCCATAGGTCCATCCTTGTTTAATTCTATCTTTTGCCCATACGTTGTGTGCATTCTCTGCAAGTTTATCAACTAGAACTTCTTGTGCTGGTAACAGTTTAACATCAGAGAGGTCCAGTGGGGCAGGTTTGTAGCCATTGGACATTATGTAGCTGGAATACAAAATATTTACTTAGTTAACCTGGAACTGGATTTCTTTACGCAACTTGTGCACATATATCTAACATACTTGCGCTGTGGACTACAATGGCTATATAAAATAATATTAATAACAATAACAGAAACGTAAGTGAAGATAGCGGGCTCAGGGCATCATGTCTGCATGTTGACTACTCATGTCTGCTTTTGCTTCGACTAATACCAGTAGAAAATTGTCCTCATAAGCAGGAATACACTAGGGATATCTATTTATTTCTATTAAAAGATAAAAGGCATTCTATTTACTATGGTATTTTATGAATTATTTCCTCAAAACCCTTGGATCCCAGAAGACAGAGCCTACCAGCAGATGGAGAGATTTGCTGTACCCACCGTGCCATTAGTGTAAAGCACAGTAAGCAATACGGATGACATGATGTTCATTCACAAGCCAACAAACGTGGTAGGTCAGGTTGGCAACATTATCTGAGACTATTTTCATTCCTTTAATGTCTCTGCATTTACTTTTTACGTTACTTTTGGTAAAAGTAGATCTGTCTCACATACTTCTTAGGGAGTTTAACTTTCTTCAGGTTTTCTTCAGCAGCTTGGTTTGAGTGAACAATGAGACATCCCAGAGCCAAGAGAGTTCTGTGGAGAAGAACATCTATATCAGACTATGTTATATTTCCAGAGACTCATGCATGAGTATGATCAGAGGCACAAAGAGCTTAATTCACATGCTGGAGCCAGAGTGACACAAATAGCCCTTGTGGACAAAGCATTTAAGTAAAAGTCATACCTAGAAACCTAGAATCATTTGGCCTATCTGCTAATTTGGCCCAATGAATGATATCACATTTAACGAAATACTTTATCTTCTCTTAGACCAATATGACTATAACTATTATCCTAGGAAACAAAAAAACAAATACACACTATTGTGGCGCCCCCTGATGGCAGCCACCCCAACAACCCTCCATTGATGGTGGAGGTCTGGATAAGCCATATTGTCTGTTGATTAAAATGCTGCACTGAACTAAGGAAGAAAATAAACATTACCACTTATTTGTATGCTATTATTTTACTGAAAACGCTTTGTAAATTAAGTAGCTGGATGCATGATTAGGAAGCAGTATATTTTTAAACTGATCATAAAATGCATGGGCTACGCATGGTTATGAGAAAAAGAGGATCCAAACTCACTTAAGTGTCTCGGTGGACATTTGCAGATTGTAATTCTTCTCTGTTTCTGGTAGCTTAGAGAATTCTACCAAACAAGGATGTTGTCTTTTATTATCATCTCGCAGCTGTACAAAAACAAAACGGTGTTACACAGTCTATTCACACACAACACAAATATATATATCTTTTAATGGGAAGACCGACTAGACTACAGGAAGCATAGCTCTGCAATACAGAGATAACGGATCATTCAAGAACAGGAGAGAAAATGTGTTACAAAAGCAGCGGTATTGCAGTATGAATACAGACAGTGTAACATATTTAACAAAATTTTCGGACAGTCCTCCAAAGTCTCCGGCTTCCACAAAGAAGTCGGCTTTCCTGGCAAAACGCTTGCCGGGTCAGGGTTGCTCTTGCTTTGTGGCAGCGCCATTGCTTCACCCTTCGGCCTGCCATTGTGATTTTCGCCTCTCCCCACTCATAACATCCACAGCTTGGTCAGCCAGTTTTGTTGTCACACACAAACACGGAATCATTCCATTACCTTGCCGTAGATCCAACCAAGCTCAATTTTGTTCATGCCCCACAGCTCATGGATATTTTCGGCAAGCTTATCTCGGATCTTCTCAAGGTGAGGAGGTAAAACAATCTAAGTAGATAGACTTACAATTAATGTGAAGATTTGCCAAGTAAAATAAGTTCAGAAAAAGTATTCAAAACACTAATGTATACTATAAGAGGTCAATCTCTATATCCATATACCAATAAATAAACCAATTTCTGTATTAGTTTTGTTTTTTTAATTTACCTGGCTGGTGTCAACGGGAAAAGGTATGAAGGAAGCCTGTGAAAGGAAGTGTGTTGTGCCAAGTAAATCCCGAATTCCATCAAAATCCCTCTTGTATTCCTTCACAGGTTCCACTCTCATCTTCTCTTTTGGAAGTAAGGCCTCATAGCATGGGGCATAGCCAGCTGGTGGTAAAAATTTGAACTCTCCATGGCGTCCACCAAGAAGGAAACGAACCCTAAAATGCGATGTTACATTTTTCAACTACAGACTGCAAAAAGAAGCTGAACAAATTGATTACACAATTTTAGAAACACGCAAAACTTTAAGACACACCAACACATTATACATACAATTTTTAAATGACTAGATGTCATTACCTACAAGAAACAGAACAAGAAGACCTTTTAACAGGTAACTGCAGTTCTTGTTCATCATCCCGTACAGTGATGACTATTAATATATTGTTTATTTTGTTTCCATACAATGGACATCATATGTTAGGCAACCGGAGTGTCTCGCCATTTCTAGAAGATGCATTTCTCAAAATGAGCTACTGGTGGCAGAAGATAAAAATAAGCTTTGAGGGAGATCAGGCTCTGCTGGAAGCTGATGGTTGCTTCAAAGCTTATTCTAGGATGCCTGAAAGGCAGATTCCTCTCCAGACGGAGAAACAGACAATCTTCTTAGATGATTGGCTCGAGATTCTGTTTTGAAAGCCGTAAAGAGACCTGGTCTGCCCTTTTGTGAAGACATAACAGGTTCTGTGCAATACACAGCACCATGTTTTCCTTCTACAAGTACTAAGGGCGTGAAGCTTTTCTTAACTCTTCTTTGATGTTTTTCTGGTGAAGAGGCTATTCTGTTTTCTCATTTTATTTCATTGCATTTGCACATATTCCTTCCATACAATTGGCCACAGACGGCAGTGAACAAAGTGAGCCCGGTACTGCTGTGTTTCATTCAGTTTTCACAACTGGCAAAGCATTAACATTAGTGACCCCCAACTGTGGTTTTATAGCAGGTATTCGCTAATTATAGATCTCTTTCACAATTACAGTATTTTGGTGAACAAGCAAGGTAAAGGCGACACAGACGGTTTACAAACAGATGTAGGACAGATGGCGAGGAACCTGAGATGTTGTGACAGAGAACATACAAAGTCTCATAAAATAAACTCACTTGACCCCGGCAGAAAAGCTCACTACCGGAAAAAAGAGGCCTTCCGTGTAAAAGTTCTCAAACATGCCTTGAACCGGCTGCCCGTTAATACGAAATGAAATGCTGGGCACACCTAAGTCCAAGCAACAGCTCACCACATCATCCGACGCCAGAAGATGCTGATTAGTTGAGGCCACAGCTCTGGGTACCCGGCCTACAGACAAAACGTTATGACAATGATAAAGTGTATGTGTAGGTATGTACACCGCTTTATGCCATACCTGCACACAAATCTGTACAGACAAATAACTACACGTTAAGGGGAAGCAATACAGAAACAGAACATACATATGATAAATTACTAAAGCACATAGAATGGGAAGGGGGTGCCTGTCCCAGACGCTATCTCTCTATAGGCTCCACTTAAACAAAAAATTTTTATAAAAATTGTGCCATATACATGAAAGTCAAAGGTAATAAGGTCATGTCAGTGCAGGGGTAACCAGCAGGTCGCTCTCTAGCTGTAGAATTATAACTGAAGTGTTCCTAGGTACTCGAAAAGAAAAAACGTATACCTAATGCGGTTAGTGGCGAACCTGAAGAGTTGCAGCTTCACAAAAATAGAAGAACTGCTTGTCGGTTACCTACAAGTTACATGCCGTCCACCCACAGAATAGAATCCTTTGTCATTATTTGTATGGAATCTGGAACCCTGGTCCGCTGAACGAAGTATAGATCATGCGATGTACACCTGCTATATTTTAGTGCTGCTGGCTTATGCGCAGGAAACTAGGTCTTGTTAGAACATGAATAATGCCCTCCACTGTAATCCCACCACGTGGCAGACGTGGGACACAGATGCATTCCAATTCTTAAACACATTAATCACATAACTAAGCTGGCATTTCAAAGAACGCAGCCTCAAAGAAACCGTGTTATGTACCCTGCCGGTAAAGATTGGAGTATGATATAGAGAGAAATGATAAGCAGGGGTCGACATATTAAAGCCTACAAGTAACCACTGGTCGCTGGTTTTGTGTTAGTAATGCTATCAGCACGGCCATTTGTACTTTTCTTATAGCAAGTAAAACTGACAGTAAGAACCGTTAGAAGAACTAGTACTACACACGACTACAAGTCACGTATCCTAAACATCAGAACCTCTTTCGGTCAGCTAAAAACCTAAGCAAAACATGATACACGCTAAAGATACAATTAAAATGCTGGTAATGGCCAATGTTTCTATCGATGCACACTTTTGTCATATGAAAACATGAATGGAGCATTATTTGACATGGTTCAAGAATTATTTGTATGAATATTTAACTATCCAAGGAATGTTGTTTCTATTTACTTTAATGTTCAGCAGACTATGTGGATCAATGCCTTGTTGTGAAAACATGTACTTAACAACTGATAGACTGATACTAGGTGTATGTTATTAACGGACCCAAGTGCACAATGTATAGCGCAACTCACAGAAGTCAATGACTGCAAACACTTACCAGACCATAGGTGAAGACCATCAAATCCATAAGAGAAAAGATCATCACCCACCCCGTTGCCTCCCCAGCCTTCCCCTCCACCAGGGTACGGAGCATAACCAGAGGTGGAGGCCCAACCAACACGCAGGTGAGTGGGTTCCGGGGTCAGAAATGGATCCACCTGATCTATGATCGTCTCAAAATACCACTTTTTGTATTGAGCTGATCCTTCTGCTACTCCCAGGAAAATGTTTGGCCTCATACTGAAACAAAGAAACAATTCTATGGTGTAAGACTACACAGGTTGCAAACACACACACACAAAAATATCTTATCTCAGAGGTGTGTGACCTTTCGCAACACATGGTTTATTTGAATGATGATACACCTGATGACGCTTGTTCCCTAAAAAGACCTTTATGAATTGTCATCATCAGCTCTGTGAATACATATTTGTGTTCCATTCAACACTAGAACAAATGCTTATTGAGTCTCCTACTAAAAGATCCCAAGTAAAACAAATCATTTACAAACAGTTTCAATTACTAAACACATTTGTTTGGTCTTACGTTTATTATATGTCTTACATGTTGTTCAATGGTTTCATATGTGAATAATGATAAAACTCATGCACTATGAAAGGCAAACCCCAGCAAGCGTTTCCTGGAAGCTGGGCTCAGCAGACCCTTTACACGGATCGTTAAATCAGTAAGGAGAGTTTTATGAAATCTCTCACATTACCTTTGTATTGCTCAGGACCAGCTCAGCCCATCTTGCAGGAGATGATCACCAATGTGTTCTCTTGTATAGTACACGAGAATATAGTAACGTGAACATGATGCCTAGTGATATCCGGTACTTTAAATTGTCACCTCTCTGGCATTTTTAGTGAATAGACCCCAGTGTTAGATTGCACACATAAGATTAACAGCTCTAAAGGATTCCTGATAAAGGAACACAACGCTATAACCATGAAAAGCACAGCAAAAAAAATGATAGCAGCAGCACGCTTTATTTTAAAAGAATGAGTCTTGTAACAAAGTAGGGCTATGTTATACCTTGTGACATTATTAACCAAGCGGGTCTGTAAAAGTAAATCTCTCCTTGGTAGCAAGTTGTCACAAATGAGGTTCTGATTTGTGCGCACTGCAACTCCATTACAGACGCAGAGAGAACATAGGACATCCAGAACCTGCGAAACAGAAATTAAAAGTTATATGTCAGAATATAGAATCCCACAGCCCACCCACCATCACTTGCCCCTGTGGCATGCAGCATCCTCATAGAGGCTTGAGTATGGATGGAAACCCTCTCATAACGTTGTGCATCAAATTTAGCCAATGATGAAGAGATCTGATTAATTGGCTTGGCGCTAAGGCTTAAACCTTGAAAGTTAAATGAGTTTGAGTGCGCTACCTCTTCAGGCCATGTGGTCACTACAATGTTACTTGCTGTGGTTTGACTGTACGTGTTTTGGCAGGACACACATCCCCATTTTAGCAGCTCTAGTACTGGTCATACGTACAAGTCCAGGATATGGCTGGATTGGGGCAACAGGAAAATATCCCAGTAATAGTGACTTTAAACCATAATTTGTCAGATTGCAGATCTTGTCGCGACAGCAGTGACTACAAACAAGGGATTACTTAGAAAACCCAAAGCCTTAAGATCTCATTATAGCAAACCTGATATAAGTGAAATAGTAGATTAGCTGCTCAGTAACCACAACATGGGGTGTACTAATAAAGGACACAGCTTTAGACTTCTGTGATTTACATGTATGACGTGAATGAAAATCTGTACATTATATAGTTTTGGTGGAGTTGGTCTTGATAGGAACTGTAATTATGTGTTGTGCACATTTGTGCGATTTACCTTGTGGTTCCGTCCATGTTTGTCCAGGAGAGAAATTATAGAGCGGATATGTCCCTTCTCAATTAGATTTAATGCTTCTGGACTTTCAATCAAGATGCAGTGGAGAACCTCCAATATTCCTGCAAGAACATATAGCAGAAGCAAATCCTAGTTAAAACCTATATACAGTAATGCTGGTTAATAACAGCAGGCCAGAAACACACTTACAAGCTTTAAATTGATACGAGAACACATCATATATATTGTGGTGACTGATATGAGCCACCATTATACAGAACACAGGTTTTCTGTATGATCTGCCTCAGCATTACACTGTATTGAAAAATGACTTCATATTGGGCATACACTGTAATAAAATATATACATTCAGTGTAAATCAGTCACAGGGCTAGTATAAGGTACAGTAAACATCATTTTTCAATCCTGGTCTTTACCCCCTGCCCAACAATGAAAGAGTTGTTTCTCATTGCTTGAGAGTATAAATGGGACAGGTCTACACGGCAAGAAGGACCAATGTTAGAAACATTTGGTTATTTTGTATATAAAAAGGTATACGTCAAGGGTTCGATAATACATATATATATAATATATATATTATTTAATAATAATAAGTCAATATTGGCCCCACAACATGAACACACCTGATGAAGATTCAAGACGCTCTAATTTACTTATAAGCCAATCCAGGTTATTGGAAAATTGTGCACAATTACTTCTGTTACCGCGAATCAGGGCAGCTGAGGAGAGAACATAGTGTTAATAAACATATAAACGTATTGTGCTACGTAACCTAAAATGCTCCTTTTAGGCATTTGTAAGGTGTGCCAGTTAGCAGACTCTAATTTAGGTTACCAGTCCCTTTTCATAAAAAATAGTTTACCAAGTAAATATTGGTAAACAGCAAACAAACAAATTAAAGACATCCAAGGGAGAAGCTCCTGGAATAAAGGCGTAGTGATGTATAACGAAAGTAGATAGTTTATCAGTTTGTGATCCAATGTAAATGCTATGGATAACAGTCACACTTACCTAACAACTGATAGAGAAGGTTGAGAATTTCTTTCCATGCTGGCCCAGCTCTCTCCCCTATGATTTCGGTAAAGTGTGCTGCACCGCTATACGCATTCAGTCGGTCAATGCAGTTCAGCACCAATGCCAGCATTCCCTGAGTCGCAAACAGACACATCCCAATTTAGGCAAATGCAAGTATATATATCTATATATATAGATATATATATATGTCTCAAATCTAGAATTATGTAAAATTACGTTTGGCAAAGGGCATCGGGTTCTTAAGCAGTTTTCCCATTTTGCGGATAACGGAAGAGGTAAACTGGAGAAATGATGTTGTAGATTCCTTTGGGACTTCTATTGGTTTTCACTGTGATATAGCAGTTTATCCACAAATTGCTTCTATAATATCTTTATACGTGTAGTAGATCTATGTGCACAAAGTTTATATGTCTAAATTGTACAATAAAGTTTTGTATTGTCTTGCTGCAATTAATTTACACGTGACAACATGGTGCCTGGTGTTCTGGAAGCCAAGGAATTACCAAAGCATTAAAGGTATATGTGCCGCTGATATGGAAGTATATATAGGTTGTGTTAACCTGAGGAGTATCTATGCCATACAAAGCATTTTTTATTGGGGGAGAAAAATCAATATTTCTGGGGACCAAAGTATAAATCCAGAAAACAGAAATCCTTTTTGATTATGGCTTCAGTCCTATTGGTAAAAATCCTATCGACGCTCACGCATTTAATTTCCCTTTAAACTTTAAATCATTATCAGACCTTCCAAAAAGATGATGTCTTGATTAGTATAATCTGTAGAGCAGGATGAAGTTTGGAGAGTAATCTCCGATGTGTTGGGAAAGGCGCTGAGTTGATAAGGCATATCTTAAAGAATTTTTATACATTTGTTCAGCAGAATGTTCTCTGTTAAAGGGTCTTATCCTCGTACCTCCTCTTTGAACAGGTTCTGTCGGTTCTTTAGTGAACGGAGTTTATTCTGTTTATCTTCATGTTCCAGTTCCTCCTCGGGAGGCTGGAAGTAAGCAATCAAGTCTTGCAGGGTTTGAACTACCTCCTCAATAGGCAGGGCGATGGGGGCTGTGACCGTCCGGTTGTTTCCCGTCAGAGAATCCAAATCACTTAAGAAATGAAAAACGGCAGAAAACCAATTACATTTACAATGTATCCTACTAAGATTTCCAGTTATCATCCTTTTCCCCTGTTCACTGCCACCCAGAGCGGATAGGATGATCTACGGTCAGGCGTGAACCTTATTTTATATGCAACGCACATTAAGTGATAACATAATACATAGCATCAGCTGGTAAACACGCCAATGAACGTTATTGAAGTAAAAACATGATTTACTTAATAAAAGGAATACCTCGGTTTAGTGTTTTGTTTCCGTAAGATGTGAGCTGCACCCGTCTTCACAGGTAATTATACTTCCACAATTTATTAACATGTTTTTCTAAATGATTTTATTTACAACCGTGGAGACAGCTTTTCCATGTTTTGGTGATAAGGACCGGTGACGTTTTGTTCACCAATGTGTGCAATCAAGACCTCCAAATATAGGCCACGCATATGCAGGAATTTCTCAAGGGATAAGGTGGGATCCATATCTAAACTGGGATACAGTGTGATGTATACTAATCTGGTGACGAAAACTATGCCATCGTATTAAATCGTATCAATGATTACAAGCTGAGCAAATATGAGCAAACGGTGGCAGATAGCCATGCCTGAAATATTAAAAAGGAAGCTTGCCTCCAATATATTCTACCTGTTTGCATCAGGACACAACCAGGGCCGGCCTTAGGGGTGTGCGACCTGTGCGGCCGCACCGGGCGCCGTGGCAACAGGGGCGCATGCCCGGGACTTAAATTAAAACATCGTTTTTTGTTTTACTTTATTTAACATCCTCCATGTTAAATAAAGTTTTTTTTAACTTTATTTAACATGGAGGATGTTAAATAAAGTTAAAACAACAAAAAAAACACCAATGTTTTACTTTAAGTCCCGGACAGGGGCGCTCGTGAAGTTTCCAGCAACCGTTCGGCGCCCCTCACTCTCCCTGACTCGGTCGTGGTGCCGGCGTTTCATGTTCAGCGCCGCAATATGACATCATATTCCGGCGCTCAACATTAAATGCCGGCACCGCTTTAGAGCGGGAAGACGGACGCATGCCGCTCCCACCGCAGGACTCAACAAGGTAAGTAAGGATAATGAGAAGTAGGGAGAGGGGGTAGATGGGGGGGCAGTGAGAAGGGGCAGAGGGGGGGAGACAGTGAGAAGGGGCAGAAGGGGGAGGGGAAGGCAGTGAGAAGGGGCAGAGGGGGGAGGCAGTGAGAAGGGGCAGAGGATGGAAGGCAGTGAGAAGGGGCAGAGGGGGAAGGCAGTGAGAAGGGGCAGAGGTGGTAGATAGTGATAAAGGGGGATAGATAGTGAGAAAGGGAAGTTTTGTTACAAGATTTTTTACTTTCTTTTTTTGGGATGGGGGGAGCACCAGAAGAGTAGTCCGCACAGGGCGCCAGAACACCTAAGGCCGGCTCTGGACACAACGCAATATACAGTAGAAGCTACAGTTGCTGCATATACATCTACTAATACCTACAGCTACTTGTGGCAGATGCATTATTCTGCTGTGGCTGTACCTGATAAATTGACTGAATAAGCCTGTGGTGTTACGAATGATTCTTGCAGCCTGGGACTCCTCGTGCTGACACTTCTGTAAGGTGACACCATCGTCCATGTGTCCTTCTTGGTGAAGGATGGCCTGGAGAGACATAGCCAAGGAAAAGATATAACGAGACCTCTTACTGCAGCATGATCGATTTCATTCATTTTTTGAATGTCTCTATTATGTGGCTGCATCTATATTTACAGCAATGCGTAAATCGGAGTGATCAAAATCCCGACTCGAAGTGGAAAAACAATGTATACAGAAGGGAACAATACATAACCAATGGTTATTCAAACTCTATTTTAAGTCACCCAACCAGGTACACGCTTACTGGTAACATCCCTGAATATTACTGGATCTCCACCAATTTCACATCACAGGAGACAATTCATAACGAGGGTTCAAGTTACTAATATTGAAACTGAGCACTAAAACTAAGTGTAACTCCCAGAAATACGAAGGTGAGAGTTTAGTGATCTTGGTGTGTCGTCCAAGATTTTCAAGGGTTTTCATGAGTTGTCTCAAGTTGAGTCCCTGATGGTTCAAATGGAGATTCAATCCAATAGCTCAAGCTACTCAATGGCTTTGCCTACCGGAAAATAACTGCCTCTCTGGCAATTGAGCTTCAATGAGACTTGACTGGGTCTAGCTTTATGATACATACTGCATGTTCATGTCTATGAGACACGTACTGAACTTTTGGATTCATCTCTGACCCTCATCTACAGACCCCCCAGAGTAACATATACATTGTAAAATTTATTGCATAATGCTCATATTTATTTCTCTTATTTTATACTAGTTTATATACTGACTTTATGGTCTCTGTATTTCCTAAAGCATTAAACGCTATGCATGTAGTAATTATAGTCTAGGATTGCATGCACAATCATTGCATATCAATGAATTTACTCTTCGCTTTAGCGGTCCCAGCCTTGCTGTTTTGGCATCTTGAGCTTTGTAGGTCAACCATAGGCCACTGTCAACGTGTTGAATAAAGCAGATGGAATCTCCATACTTAATCTCCGCTACTCCCATGCCATCAATGTCACGCTTATGGCCCGAGTCCAACTTTTCCTAAAATGAACAAGGAAAGAAAGCTTTGACATGAATGTGTGAGCAGCGCTGTCCTGCAGGCAAAATGAACTGTGGGTTTTGGGATATCTCCTTCCAAAAGCAACATCATGTGATCTTAGTTGCAAACCCAAGTGGAGTTTATTAGTGTCTGGGACAGGTATTTTGATGTGGCCGGTGACACATAAGAAAAATTATCGAATGGTGTATAAATTATGCATCGCTACAATTGAAGAACCCCACATTGTATTACCATCAGCCTTAAATACATACTGGGAGAAAAATAATTTAAAAGAACCAAAATTAAAAGTGTTGTGTAATGTCTGGCAAAAATGTCTTGGAAACTGTACGCCAAGAAAACTATTTGCATTTCAACATTAAGGGCTTTTCAAATGCGTCTCCCAATACTCCACAAAGTGAGCTCTGATCGCAGAGTTTATTACCAATATTTTCTGACAGACATAATGTGATACTGTTATGCTGTGCTCTTGACCATAAAATTGGAATCATAATGAATTACAGAGACATACGCACTACAGCTTAGAAGGTCTCACCTTGGATGCTTTGAAGCAGAAGGCTGATGACTTGGTGTCTGACTGGGTTCTGTCTTGTAACACTAATCCTTGGTCCTCCGTCAGTGCCAGGTACTGCCCAGAAGTAATATGGCGAATGCGGAATGTTTGCCCCCATCGGATATGACTTCCACTCCAGCTGCACAAATGACACATGCTCATTTATACATTTAAACTCAGAGCATGGAGACTGCAAGTGTGGCACGATAGGAATAACCCATCCAGCTGGATGATTAAATATAAATCTAAAGGCTGCTACCTTATTCTGAGGGGCTCCACTCTCCATAATGACCTGGCACGGACACCTGCTCCTCCAGCTTCGTAATTCACTTTCCTAGAAGGAGATATAAGATGTTAGAAGCAGCAAATTATTGCCTCTTAATAATACAGCAACCTCGGCAAAATGAGCGTCTCAGGAGCCGGTTGAAAAAGTGGTTTCCTCTGGGAACTGGGAATGGTCATTCGAGCGGACGCTGCTTTTAATGCAAACCACAAACAATGCTGTTTAAAAAAAAAATACAAAACCATGGTGGTAACGAACGCCCAGAACAAAAAGTGAAGCCATTTTGATGAGAACAGAATTTGAGGGGGGGAAACGTAACAGAGAAATTTGATTGGGATAGAACTGATTCAGCTGTGGCTAAGCTAAAAGTCATTTGAATGAAGAGGTTATTACAGACCAACAGAAATGTACAACAGAACGTGAATAGATTAATAAGCTTTCTAGTCACATTCAACAGAAAGGATCCTAGATTCATATTTAAAACAAAATGACATTTATTTTAATCACCTGGCACTAGCTTTCCTGAAAAGATGTCGTATCCCCAGTTGGGGACTATATGACCGTATATTTGAATGTAAACAAAATGGAAGAAGGGACACAGATTATGGGATGTATAAAACCATATATTGCCCACATAGTTACCCCTCCGTATCCTGGACACTAGGAACTGTCAAAAGTAAAGCTTTATGCTGAACATCTAGCCAGATAAGATGCCCAGCATATGTATATAATTAGTATTTAAAAGACTACTGTTACTTGTGAACATGGTTGGTATTAATGTGCCATACGTGACTCAGTGAGTACCAGAGAGTACTAGTGGAACTGGAAAGAAAGCAATTGGCTGTGGACTTCATTGTAGGCTCCTTGTAAAGTTTCTATTAGAATATAGAATATATATATAGACTGAAAATGCATATTTATGGCTGATGTAACCCACCTATGCTGGGCCTCTCCCAGGTCAGTAGATGGGATTGTCAAACATTCATCATGGCCATGGAAAAATCGCACCACATGTCCACCAAGAAGATAGCCTGTGGAAGAATACAACAGGTAAAGTACATATCAGACATGGGAGTTGGTGTGTTAGGCTCTATTTGAATATTTGAGATATCAAGCTCCTGTTGGAGCTCGGCTAAAAGCAGATGAGTATTCTGCCACCCGTGGCCCCGTGGCAGCACTTTGTGGCAGCACTTTGAAGCATATCTCTCACTCTGTATTCAGCTTACTTTATCTTCTGCTTGCACTTGGCGAGCTGTTGAGCTTCTTGTGTGGGGGTCACGTAACATTGCGTTACATGACCCCATTATGCGCTCAGGAGGCTGGCCACGCGTATGGTGTTATACTTTAATAAGTTGGCCAATTGCCTCCTTGTCCCTGGATACACCGTGTAAAGGCCTGAAGATTACCGGAAAAATAATAAAATCCTGGAGGGATATCTGCAGTTTTTGGCATCTTTGATGTAGGTACAGAGTGGGAATTACAATATCGACAAGCAATAATCCTTTCATTGCCCCATAAACTTCTGCAACATTTTCTTTTAACAATAAAAGCTTAATAACAATCTGTTGGTTGAATGGCAAACTTATCATCTCAGGCAGATACACTTAATATCACTACACATATTCTTTCGATAATATTAGTTCACACATGGCAAAGGACCTTATGTATAAAGACTAACTGCTGAACACATAGGTACAGAACTATCCATCAATAAAGATATAGTTTTCATGTACAATGCATAATGGAGTCAATTTTGCATGGACCTCAATGTATTTTATCGTAGGGAAGTCAGTGCATACAACGATCGTATATTTACACATGCACAGCAAAGCAAAAATAAATCACAAAAAGGATGTTTACCCCTATCACACACTTCAATCAACATTAATCAGAACAGACGTGTTTCTAATTTGAGTTGGCTGAGGTCTCAGAATTATTTCAATTAGAAACATGTGTCTGCACTGATGAAATAAATCTCACTGATGGTTAGGTGGTTTTGCCATTCTTACAGCATATATTGATGTGTGATTAGGTCATACAGTCGTTACTGCTTATGTGTCTGAGAACGCTTGTAGGTTAGTCTTGTGTATTGAATCAAGGCCCTAAAGTACTGCGTAGCATTCTAGAGTGCCCATCTCAAGAATGATATTGATATTTTAGTGAGAGTTCAAAGGAGAGCTACTAAATGGTTTGGATGCTAAAAATGATTAGGAAAGACTAAAGGATAGTAATAAGTATAGCTTGGAGGAAAGGAGATTAGTGGAACAGAGGGATGCATGGGATAGGCATAAAACTATCCTTAATGTAAGACAAGACCAAGGATTGATTAAGGTCTTACTACACGGTAAACTACACAAGCTGAATGGTCAAATTCTGTTATGCTGGCCACATTTATTATAAAGAGTACAGGGAATTGTTCATCTTCCAGCAACATTCATATGTCTTGTGTAGCTTTAGAAATTCGTAGCAAGAAATACACAAGGAAAACTGTATGTGTGACTATTGTCTGTCAGAATACATAACTTTAACTTTGTCCTTTTCCTAAGGGCCAGAAACATCTGTTCTCAGAGGCCAGGAAATGCACGTATCTGCAAGCTTAGTCAATGGCTTCAGAACCTAGCACTGACATTTAACAATAAAAAAATCAAGTAAAATTGAATACTAGTAAACAGTAGGGACAAAAACAAGGTTACATAAACGTGACGCGTATCTATGTGCGTCATAATCAAATCTTAAGGGCAGTGAGCACAGTATGACGAGGGTGAAAACACTGGGGTCTCAGCTACTGTCAATTGTAATGTTAATGTTAGATCTGATGTTCTGGGCCATTTAGCAGAGACAGATGAGCAGTAAACAGCCAGGGGAACTAAAACCCTAACGTCAGCTGTTTCCCTGAGGCTCCAAGGATGGTCTGGAGATCATCAGAAAATCCCAGTGGTGGGATGGGCAGTATTGAAAGACAAATGAATGAAACTCGCTCAGCTCGTAGCAGGCGCTCGGCTCGTAGCAGGCTACAGCGATGAAATTCACCTTGCAGCCCAAGTGGTTTGAGAAGCACTAGGCATCTATGGTAAAAAGAAATGTATCCTCTTATTGTAGCTCTGAAGTCCAGAGGTAAGAAAATAAAAAAGGAGCGTTTTTAATAATTAAACACCAGCATTCTTTATTTAAGAGTTTAAATCATTTCCCCAGGCACGTGGAAGCCACTGTATATAAAATACAGACGTTCAGAAAGGCACTGATGACCCACCTTCCTCCACACTGCTCCCAGAGCATGTCGGATGTACATTCCACAGGGTCTGCATGAAAGAAGCATCTACTTGGATGTTTCCCATCCCGTTGGATATGGACAAATGCTGTATGGGAAAAAGACACATATAATAATAATAATAATAATAGAATAAAAGCCACCTACGTTCTAAACCAGTATTTACTACTGACTGGTGCTTCTAAGGAAGAATGGAACACTTAAGGCCGGTGCGAAAGAAAGTAGTTAGCTTAAATGTTTGTTACCCCTAACAAAAAATTAAAATATTAACACATGTATATTGTACATATTTACAAACTGCAATGGTCACAAGTCTTACTGAACGCTAGCTGTTCTTAATATATGGCTGTAGACTTTTATCGTCCTGATCTTGTCACAATGAGCAGTATACTTTTTGTATTGATATGTATGAACATTTTAGGCAGACTTTTTTTGTTACACAAACTTTTTTTGTCTTAATAACTTGTCAGTGTATGAGCAGGGGCCGTTCTTGCTAGAAACTTTGTATAACAGCTTCATAAGGCGTTATTGTAAGTGTTTTTATGTACTTGCCAACCATCCAATGTCTGAATTGTACAGTGCTGTGGAATACGTTAGCACTTAATAAATAACAAGTAATAATGATAATAATGATAATACTGCCTCCAAACATGGAGCAATGGCAGCCATTACGTAAACTAAGATAGAACTACCGCTCCCAGTAGTATACGTTAGTAGAAAATGCTGATGTTGAGAAACACATACCAAGTATCTTTCGGAGGAAACGCTGACCAAAATGAGATCATCTCCAATCCGAACCTTTTCTCCTTCTGATCTCTGTTTGGAAGCAGGATGTATTGTCCACCAGCAAGCCTCTCCTACAAAGAAGCAAGTACTAATTAATTCCCTACATTTCTTCTGGTTCTCATTTTTCCTTGGAGATCACTCTCGTATATAGTAATCCTCACTTGTTAGATTAATATTCTCATAAACCTCTAAGCTGAAGTACCCCTCCTAACCTAATAAACATCTAAATATACCGCTTTACTTCTTGGCTGTATAATGAAACGAAACAAACCGTGCAATACCACAGTCTATGTCCTGTACAGTAGTTGGCTTACTTGCTCGTCAGTTGAAAGTGAATCAGGTCTCATTTGTGTTATCCTGCTGTAACACAATACGGGAGTCAACGCTTTTCTAACTTGTCTTCTGGACAAAGACAAACCGAGTCTATAACGGGAATATCTCCAGACTACAACACGTTCTTACACAGCGGCCACTAAGCTCTGATCAGTTCATAAATCCTGTATCCAGCGCAATCGCCCCTTAATTGGCTTTCCAGTCCAAAGACTATAACTGTTCCAGCCAACGTTGATTAACATCGCCCTTGTTTCTGCCTCAAAATGTGTTTGTGAATAATGGTTTAAATTCTGCCACTAAACTCCCCGGTGTCCATGCTCTACAATTCCAGTTTTCAACTCCAAATAAATGTTTAAAATACAGAAGTTAGTGTTAACCTTAAACCATTAATCAATCACAGTATCTGTTTCCAACATTCTATTTTAAAAGGCTTGAATCTCAACTAGTCTTGTGTGGTATGTATGTACTATATATAACATTTGTGTTTGTTATGTATTTGTGATATTACTACATCCACTACCTTGCATGACCTGTCCCTTTACAAACCCTACCTCCTGAGTCATAATCACGCTCATTCATTTGGTCCTAGAATCAGAATTCAAATGGTCTTCTCAGCATTTAGTCCGTGTGAAAATAAATGTGTCTCAAACAAAAATAAATGCAATTTACAATGAAATCATGCGCACCAAATCACGTGTGTCTTTGAAGACCAAAGTTATGGGGAGAGTAGGTCTTCCGTAAGGAAATGTGAACTTAAGTTAACTAATATTACTACAAAGAAGGAGAAATGTGAATTAACTGTCAAATCACTTCCTACCGGTTGAAGTATCCCGCAGTCCCACATCAAATGCAAGTTTATCTGTCAGGGATCTTGATGTCGTCAAACATGTCAAGTACTGTAAAAGGTATACAGGAATAAAAACACGCTTGTTAAGGAGGATATCTGAATATACTTCCCATATGAGTGCAAGTCGGATCATCTTCACTGCCTTCTCCCCGTTTAGAGGCAATGTTGGCGTAAGCGTCAGAACTCACCATTCCACTGAAGGAATGTCGAAGTAGGATTGCGTGACCATAGAGTAGCGTCCTGTGTCCACCTCCATGAGAGGCCTGGGGTACAGTAAAGAACATGTCACGATATGAGGCCTGTGCAAATGCAGGTATACAGTTTGCTTTTGTTCATTCCTCGGAAAGAGTGGGAGAGATGCGCTCGAAACATATTGATTTGTGATGGTATAATAAGACTCAGGAGTACACTTGGAAGTCTTGGGCAGCCAAGCCATGTATCAAGTCTATGACAACACAAATCAATTACAAAAAGAATGTCTGTAGGTTCCTTTTATATCAGCTGCATGCCACACCAGACCTGCACCTTCTCACGAAGGAAAAAGCATTCATCTATATCTCCTCGACACATTGCCTGGATATGCATTGCAAGCAATCTGGTTACTGTATTTTCCGTTAGCGCCATGCCTTACCTTCCGGGTAAACTTCTGCAAAGCATTTTGAGGAATTAAAAAAAGGAAACGGTGATCAAAAAACTCCAACAAAGATTTGCAGCAAGCATAATCGATTAAACCCACGGGAAGGATTAACACTGTAATCTTCCTAGAAATATTTGATTAATAGAAGTAGACCCAACAGTTGAAAGCATTTGTTGGTAGCTGTGTAAATCCATGCTACAGTAAGGTGACAATTAGATTTTTATTTGAACAGTACTCAAAAGCTGTGGGCTTTAACCCCTTCAATCCCCTATAGACGTACCGGGACGTCCAAAAAAACGCCCACTAAGAAACCCCTATGGACGTACTGGTACGTCTAGCCCTTTGTGCGGCATCAGGGACACATCCCTGCATCGTTTGACAGCCTGGACTCCCCCCTGGCAGCAGAACCCAGCATCGCTGGCTTTCTGCTGCCCGATCTCCTGTAACAGCTTCCAGAGCGAAGCCAGAAAACTGTTACAGATAGAAATGCCCGATCGCGTGATCGGGCTTTCCCTTCCAGGTGACGTCACTACTGACGTCACCTGGAAGTTCACGGGAGGATCGGGTATCCCTGCAGGGTCTGTCTAGACCCTGCTGGGCTACTCGATCACTCCGATAAGGGAGTTTGAGGTACCAAAAACCCCTGGGATTGAAGGGGTTAAAGAAGCCTCCTGTAGGGAAATCTTTACCAAAAACAATGTTACCAACTATTTTGGAAATTACACTTTTACTTCCTTAGTAACATAGTAAACAGTGCAAACATTACTAACATTAGATTGCACACAGAATTCTTGGCTCCATCTCTCTTGTAGAGGCTGAGCCTTAAGTCGTTTGAAAGACTTTCACAGCTCAGTTATGGCGTCAAGAGCTTTAATATTGACTCCTGCTACCAGGTGGACATATGATAATATGGTGTTAAAATACTGTAGGTGCACGGATTTGGTTCCTTCAGTGAACCTGTCTAGTCAGAACGGGGCCAAGGTATGAAAAAGAAAAGGCATTGACTTAATGGTTTAGTTGTCCTGGCTTCCGCAGATGCTCCTCACGCCCTACTGTACTAAATCATACAAATGAAACAATGGCACAGAATGTATATAAAGCACGTTGGAATGGTTATACTTTAAATATTTTCCTTTAATATTAAATGTATATTCACAAATTACCACTAGGCAGACCTATTTTTGCTGTTTGGACGCTACATTTGGAAACTGGTCATCAGGGTTTGTAAACTGCCAATGTATGAAAGAACAAAAGGGTCAGAAACCTCTTAATTAAGCCTGAGACGGGTTTTGTAAACTGTAATAACGCTATAACCATGCCACTGGCCAGACATTGTCTAAGCTCTTCTGTAGCTCCAGCTATTCAGGAAAATGATGAACAAATGAGCGTTTTGGGTTCAGAAGCCAACGCAGATTGAAGTAGTAAGGAAAATAGCTCCCTCCCCACACACACTTCTTTAGCATTAGACTTCTATATATCCTAAAAAGTTAAAGTGTGTGTCCAAAGAGAACAAGTAGATGGGAAAGAAGAACAATCAAGTGTTCTCAAATTCCGCAAGGATCCTAGGCAGGTGTTTTTTAAGCTTACCGATCAGAAGGGTTTATTTGTGGATTTGTATGATTTGTATGATCTGTAGTAGCAACCTGATGCCCGAGAGCTCAGAGTCTGACAAGGCTACAGCTTAAACAAACACACCGTATGTCCCTATGCACCCAGTCGATACCTGAGCGATGCGATAACCTCTCTGAACATAGGACGCAATAAAAATAAATTGGGCAGGAAAAAGTTAAATTGACTGTTAAAATATAATGCTTATTAATAATATTAAAACCAAATGTCTAACACTACCAAACCGGATCCTAAGACTCCTGAAATCTGTAGTAATATACCGCAGTTTAATCTCTCAGATTGTCTACTTAGATTTGAATGTGATGCATGTTGGCAGCTAGCTGCAGTTGTTACTTTAAATGGTGTTGAAGGAACTTATTCTGAGAGATAGTTTAATTAAATTGTACCTGTCCCCCGACATAACTACCTGTTTTGAGACTAAGTAGGTAGAGTTCTCTTGCAATCTGCCTACGGTTTAGGAGATATCGGTACAATTAATATGTCCCTATAAAATTAAAATGAGCACTGAGCAGATTTCCGGCTGATCATTCATGGTTGCAGAATGAATGAGGAGGCTCCGACTAGGAACGCTCTCACCATTCAAGTAGCCAGGACATTATTAAAATATGCGCAGTTACAAATGTCATCTTTATTTTATCTTAAAGGTCAATAAAGCCAAAGCAGAAGCAGGGGGTTGAGAGCATAAATAAAACATATGAATCACAGCCCTCCAGTAGCGCAGGGCCTGCTCCTCTCCACCGGTTCCTGGCATTTACCCCTCCTGCAGACAGGATGAGAGATTCTTCTGATTCTTCTGGTTTGAGTCGTTATATCGGGATATCTGGGCAGACTAGATGGACCAAATGCTTCTTATTTGTTGTGAAATTCTGCGTTTACATCTATTCATCCCTAGGAAGTGCGTTTAGTACCTTATGTCATCAACAGGAACCCAGTAACACATACAGCTTCCAGCGAACAGCCAACATTTAAGGTCTGAACACAGCAGATACGATCATTTCGGCAGCTCTGTTATATAGACTGAATATCCGTTTGAATCTGGCTACAGAGTTTAAAGCATATGGCATCCGGTTCAAAGTTGATGATAGGGAATCCATGCATTTCTAATGTCCAACAGAATGATCAGGGTCTGGCCTTATAACTAACATCCCCACAGAATACAGCGTAATAAATATATCGAAGTTTATCAATCTTTTGGGACACCTAGAAGGAGCACCTTCAAAGACCATAAAAGAGGCTCTGTGAAATAAAGCACTGTACATCCAGGGCTGCGATCTGCAAAGCAGAATTATTTTTATTACCGCTGACATCGGGGAGAAGGCATTAACAAAACTCAAGGCTGCCAGCAGAATGTAGACCTCAACTGTGCATAATCAGCAAAATCTGCGCACAAGCGAGTGTCCGAGCCACGCACTCTCCCATGGGCCACTTCTCTGCTGTTGGGTCCACAACACGCCAATTAAAGGCACACAAAAAGCTGTCTCATCACTTCCATTCTGACAGCTCAGCTCCATCCACACTCCTAGGGATGCCTCTATACATACACATCACAGACATTCCTTTTCATATAAAGCAATCAGTTGCCTGATAATTACATCATTAGTGTACTTGCAATAAATGGGATGTATGGCGTACTAAGGGGAAAATACAATGGGTACTAAAGGGTCAGAGGTCGTTATTAAATACCGGCCGCCACAACAGACATCTACTGTTACAGAGACATAACTCTGATAGAAATAATTGAACATTTACAATCTTTCAGCTCTGCAACTCTTATTTTTCATGGCCAACTCATCTACAACTAACACCCTTCTCATTAAACCTCAGTGCGATGCAGTGCCACGTATTGCCACAGAACCGCCAACAGCTAGAGAGACAGAAGTTACTCCACATCATCGACGTCACGTTAAAGAAACAGAAAAAAGTATTTGTTTACATTGTGTATGTTTGTTTACAGTAAATATTTTCATAGCGTAAACACAAAGTCAAAGTTTATTACATTTTTTTGTAAAGTTTTGGGACTTTACAGTATGTGATAATGTATTAACCCCCGCTTTGCCCTTCCCTTTTTAGAATTTACGTGACTGTAGTTAGAAACAAAAAAAACATTCAGCATATAAACCATTTAAAGTCAGGGATCTGTTTAGTTACTTAGAGGTGTGACTCTAAGATTATAAGGATCTGGGTAACGCCTCATGTTTGCGTATCAGTCGGACACACTCACATATTCTAGTGTATACACTATATGCAATCTTAAAGCAGCAGTACTTTCAGCTCTTGATCAATGAATTACTGGCAGTGAAAATACACAGCGGTTTCTCTCGGTGCAGATTGATCACTGATACACATACCTGGGGACTTTCTAGGGTAGGCTACCCAGGGCTCTCCCTCTTCTAGGGGACGACTACTCACTAAGGGGGCAGGGTTAGTCCTAGATAACAATAAATGGGTTGGGAGTGGGGGTGGCTAAACACCCCTCCCCCGCTGCAAATAAAGGGGAGAGTGACCCGGAGATTCTGGGAAGCAGAGCTTTGCACGGAGGCTATGGGTCATCCCCAGAGAGTTCTCAGGTATGCTAATAAAATAGGTTAGCAGCCCCTGAGGTACTTCCAGTTCCATACATCAACCAAGGAAGAACTGCATAATCATACTCAAAGTCAACTTTAAAAATATGTGGTGGCCAGTCACTCTTTTGCAGAGACCAATCACAGGCCGGTGTAGCTGGGAAGTTCCTGGGCTGGCCCCACAGAGCCCTGCTGCTCCTTAAAGGAAGAGGGTTTGTTTGGGTTAAGGAGGCACAAAGAATTTAAAGGGTCTGAGAGGGTGCGAGGTTCAGATAGGACCTGGGCAGAGGTTGGTACCAAACACTTGATTAAACAAACTGCCCCAGAAGTCCCATAATCAGCTCTGAACAAAATGCAAGGCCCAGGGCGACTAAGTTGGGTGCTGCGGGTGGCCTTAAGGGTAACAGTAACTTAACTTGAATGATGACACCAAGTGGTATACAAATAAAGCGGGTGTATAATTCATACAGACCATCTGTTTTGATCTATAAAACCCTACATTTACTAAAGTGTAATGAACTGCAAAATGCAACAAAGTCTTGAAGGTGACATTTCTTCTTTTTTTAGCTAAACTAATGACATGACTATTGCGTTTTTGATGCAGCTGAATCCTAGCACTTCCTGATAAAATAGAGAATAAAAACAACAACCGTGGTTCTAAAAACACAAGAATGTGTGTGTCTTAATATGTGTTACGCGATGGGAATGCTGCTTTCACATGATGCGCGCTGCCGTTCCTCTAATAGACTTTAATACGTATAAATGAATATAGTTTTGTAAAGGGTAATCTTAGAGTCAAACCTTAAAGTTTAATGTATACAGGCATCTCCTGATAATCAAGAAAACTGGAATTTTGAAACTTGTTAGAAAAAGTTTGTTTTTAAAAAGAATACAAGTCAAGTAGTCAGCACACAGCTCCATCCACAGAAGACCTGTCCAAGCAAAAGTGAAAGAACGTGAAAGGGATGGAGAGAAAGAGAAAGGAGGAAGAGAGGAAACCAGTGGAGTTGGATAGGAAGTCCTTTCCCTTGAAAGTGTCTCAGCTGAAACAATTCTGCTCGTTTTTACATCTTGGCGCTGAGGAATAGGAATGCAAAACTACTACCGTACTTTCCATCCATTATCTCGTTGGGAAAAGCCGTATGTATGTTTTCCTATACAGTATGGTGGTATTGGAAGCATTGGTGATGTATGTAACTGATCTTTTCCGACCCCTGCCAGCACAAACTGTAATATCAGGGCATATGGCTTTGTCCAAACAGCACCTTGAGCCCCCCATGAAGTGTATATGGTGGTTGTACACCGAGGGACTTCACTTCTATATAGGGACAGTATAGGTGGATACTTGGTTGTTGGTAAGTATGCTCCGAAGGATAACCTTGGCTATTTCAGGGGTTAAGGAGACTCAGGGAAAAGGGGCTTTACCCCAGGTTCCCAGGTATGGAAACGAGGATCATTGGCCATATTATTTAAAGAGCTACATTAAAATACACTTTCAAAAAAGTTGGACAAAAGCAACCAGGAATGGAAGAGCCCGGTAGGGGCAGAGAGAATAGGGAAAATATGGATTATGCCAGATTCATTTATAGATTTCTAAACACAAGCAGTCGATACATGTTTCATGAACTTCACAAGACATGTTATTGATCAATTCTCTTCTGCTAACATATAGAGCTCCATCAGTTCCTAACCAAAGGGCGATGGGTTGCTATTTGGAGATGCTGGACACCAACAAGTGAAAGGACTTATTGTTACATAATATCTAGAAATCTTCATGCAAAAGGTTGCTAGGAGAGAGTAAAAAAAAGGGAAAAAAAATGGAGAAGCAACATACCCATTTCGACCCGTCTACAGTCTATCAGAATGGAAAACAAAATAGTAGAAAAGATTCAGCAAAATTTCAACAAAAGAGACCCATAACAGGTGTAACCAGTCTATTTTATAAATAAATCACAAGAAAAAATAAATGTGTGCATTGCCCAGTATAAACGAGTACTAATAGTACCAATACACAGAGCTGGAAACTTACCAGGCGTCATCCTGGGTGAATAAAACTATTGTAAAAATCAATAAAACTTAAAGCATAGTAAGTTTACAGGATTTCAACAGATATTACAATGTTGGTTAACTATTACTGTAATGTTTTACGGAAATAACAGAAATATAATGTCCCCTCATAAATGGGCTGCGTTATCTCTGCCAAAGGGGTCTGTTGGGAATTGGTTTTCTATTAAGCTTTTGTAACGTATAGAAAAATACATCATCGAAAAGAATATGGGGGAATCTGATTTATTGCTTCAGAGTGAGAAAAAAACAAACAAAATGCAGACAAAACGTGAAAAGCTTGTCTTTAGGAAACTAAGAATGGGAAGCTCGGTGCAGGACTCCACGTCTCGACTTCTCTGCCGTGACTAAATGACCGGAACAAAGTTTAACCGCTCGAGGGTCTGCTACAATACCGGGCTGGATGGTCACTTACCCCTTCGTTGCCATTTTCAGTTGTGTTTGCCAACATTTCTTGAAGGGCCCTGACGGAGAGGGACTGCTCCAGCACAAAATTACAGATGCAAAGATCTGGAGGAACATACTGCGGAGGAAAAAAAAGAACATTAAGGCCATTCTATGATGCAGCGATTGGCGAGCGCAGTGTATGAGTAAAACTGGACTATAAGTATTGTCTTAAAATAAACCGCAGACTAAAACCAGACAAAACATCTCTTATTTTGGATCACTGTGGACATTTCACAGTTCTAATACTACAGACCTCATAATATTGTATAGGTAGAGCATCTTTAAAGAGGAATTCCCATGGAAAATACAATGCTGTATACAGTAATGTAGGCCGCCATTGGATAAAGCAGGCTTTATCTCGATTTGCTCTTATTAACATTCTTTATCCTGAAGGCTATCATTGGCTTTATCTGTTCAACACCACACCGAGCTGATTCGTAATGAAGTATGTTCCTCCATAGACTAGGTTTGTCAGAGTTTGTGACAGAGCGATTAAGACTGAGCCATTCTATGGGTACATAGGCACTATAAGGAGTCAGGCTGTTTGGGACTGGACTGTGATGTCAGGTTAGGACACACAGAAATGTCTGAAAACATTATATGACACAATATTAAAAAAAAAAAAAAACATACGGTATTTAATCAAATATTTTTATTGCTAAAGATGGTGGCAGTTTCCCTTTAACCTTGTGAGCAGTAAATGAGTCGGGGATGCAGTCTAATAGAGAGACACGCTTTGAAATATATTATGATTGTGTCTTGTGATATAAAGAGACGCTCAGAAACAAGAATGGAAGGACTATGTGATGACAGATAAAGGCTATCGGCCTGAAAAACATAACTAATAGCTATAGAAGTAAAAACATGGGTGCTGTAATGGTTCACATTGTTGCAGATTCATTGTGACAAAAAGAAAGTGCTTTTGTCAAATCACCAATTGGTATAATTGCAAGAAAAATATTGCTTTTTAAATAGTAATGAAATTGTACAAAAGCGGATTGAGCAAACAAAAAGCTTGCAAAAACGGGTAGTGTAATATTGTCTTATTATGAATGTTACTATGGACACAAGGAAACCATAAATAAAAAGAAAGCCTTGCCTGTGCTGGGATATAATCATCTACATGTTGGTCTTTTAGCTATAACCGGCTCCTGGCTCTTTTAGACACCACTTCAGCTGCTACAATGCCCTATAAATTGTGCTTCATTCATTTAAACTCCAATGGCTGCTCACTGGAAGGACAACGAGGGTTCTTCTTACCAGAAAACGGCACAGTTCACCTTATGAACCGCTTTTCATCATCGTATGGGGAACGTGCATAACATATGAACGCAAGGTCTTAAAAGGGTTCACCTGCTTAACCAACGTAAGAAGTCAGGAGTGTCCTCCTAATGCACCGCTACAGTGCTGTACTGTGATTAGAAGGCCACATATGAATTAGCTGCTGCACATAGCAGGTAGTGTTATATTTATTAGTATCTGTTAAAGTCCACAGTGGTAAAATCGGCCACTGGTGACATTTTGTGCCAATGTCTGGTACGTGATCTGAAATCAAATGCAAGCCTTCAATCATTGCTCAGCAGATTCGTCAGAGGTGTGGTGAAGCCTGGAGATGTGAAGCCTTCCGCTGACAACAGGATTGAGCACTTTGTCCAAACGTTGAAATATCATGGTTATTGGGAATCATTATGTGTGTGTGTGTGTGTGTGTTTAAGTTATTGTCGTTACACATTGTGTATACGTATATACCTTTACAAATCTATATTTGCACTGTGTTTCTCTTATCTACCCCGCATTGCGATCTTGTAGCCCACATAGCACACATCAGTCAGGTTCTATTTTAACATTTCAGAATGGGGTAGATGATAAAGGTCGCAGAGTAATTGCACACTGCCACGCTGTGAAAAAATAGTGCTTAAGTGACTCATTTGTAAAACACTGATTGCACGATTTGACGTCATCATACTTAAGAACGAGAATAGTTCAGCGTTGTGGACATGGTAATATGTACGAGCATTATAGTAGATTCTCTACACCTCCCAATATAGCGGTTTCTCTGTCCTACTCAAGTGACTAATTAAAGGGCCAAAAGCCGCCTTTGTTTGTCTATGTATCTGTATGCGTGTGTGTGTGTGTGTATATATATATATATATATATATACACACACATATATATATATATATATATATAGAGTATCATCAGAGGGAGGCAGATAAATCACACGCTGCCCAAGATACATTTACCTAGAGAGATGTCTGTTTTATACGTCCCAGTAAAACATTTTTTCTTGGAATATTAATGATGGTGCACATTCAGTTCTTCACGTAAAGACAGATGTGGATTACTGCAATAATTCTGTGACTGGAATGGAAAATACCTTTTTTGCTGTGAATACTCATTAATTAAAAAAAAAAATGTGTTTAGCTCTCTGCTAGGTGTCTTCTGGGACCTACTAACCTCAAAAGACTGACCTTTAAGAATATGTTACTGAGCAAGACTCTAGTTTTCCTCTTTAATCAGGGATTGTGTCCTGCATCCACAGACCATCAGAGGTTGACTCGAGTGGCTGAAGCGACACTCCACTGTCCCACGAAGCCCCCCAAACAATAAGTACTTTGCATGTGTATTCATATGCGTTGTTCATAATTGAAGTACTTACCATAGCGAACAAATCAGTGGCAGGAAAGTGCCGTCATTGAAATCAACAGGAGCGCTTTCTACATGTGCACACATGGGTCTCCTCAGACCCCTGCCCGGACGGTTTGCCAAGCCAGCGCTGGAGCAAACTGGTGGCGAGTATATCACATGCACAAAGACCCCCCAACAGTCACAGCCAGAAATGGTGAGATATTGTAGGCTTTTTGCGTCTGGTTATAAAAAGGTTTCAAGAGAAGTTGGATTTTTTTCTTTTCATTATTCAATTTATAAAACAAAAGACATAGATGAGCATATATAGAAGGTATCTATGGTGAGGAGCAATAAATAAAGAGCAGGCATGGCGTAGTTATACTTAGGCATATGCAAGTAACATGCAATGCTCTACTGTTAACAGCACACATGCAGAAGGGTATTTCCCCCCCATGGGTCCATCCTGTACAGGTGCGGGGGGGCTCTTATTTCTACAACCTGATAAGGTCAAGTTTTATGGTTTTGCTTACTGGTGCAAATCGCCTGCGCATTACAAACTAAATCTCTGTCCCGCTTGCTGTGTTGTTAAACCTCGACCCATAGAGATACCTCACAGTCCTGCATTTTCCGGATGGCTGCTTGTAATTCTGTGCAATTTAATCTTGGAGATAAATGCTTACCAAATACAAGACAAATTGTCAAAACATGACGATATTCTTCACTGGATCCCACCTGTGCTGTGAATGTAAATGTTCTACTTTGTATTGATCACAATGCTTCTCCCTGGTCAGCATTAAACACATCTAAAGTCACTATACATTATTCCACGAATGCCCATCCCCCGTCGTCTCGGTCAGCACATCCTGTAACCGGATTGCAAGGCTGCTGAACATTAGACCTACATTGATAGAATATATAGGATATATACCTACATATTTTAACAGGCCAATCCTAATACAAAATTCTTGTAAACGCCTACAGCTAACTTCTAAAACATCAGATCCCCCTGTGCCTGCGCGATGCCATTTGGCTAACATTCGGATTATGTTGTGTGCAGTTACTTTTTCTTCTGTTATTTTAACACAGAAAACAGGAAATGAACAATATGCAAACATTCAAAGATGTCTGTTTTTCCAGATGAGGTACGTTAGGTTCTGTTTAGGTTAGAAATGTAGAAACACCCAGTATGGCCAATTGGTGCTACAACCATTACTGTACAATTATAATAAATTGTAAGTCATTTGAATTGAAAGGTTATCGGCCCGTGGGACCAGAACCTAATACTACAATACAAATTCTTGGTATCCTTTGTTATCCTCACATACTCAGCAATGAGTTAATGTGGCAGTGATGTAATAAGTGAGCAAAGCTATGTCACATAACGCTCATATCTCATGGCAACAGTGGGGTCTATTCACTAAAGGGAGCCTTGATAGGACAGGAAACCAGCAACTTGACTTCACTATTCATTATGGCTTGTGAGCCGGGCCCTGTTTACCTAATGTATCGGTTCGACTTAGTCTGTCAGTTCTAGTTTTGTCAGACCCTTTGAACGTATGGACAGAAAGAAACTAAATAAAAGGAAAACAACTATATTAATATTAATAAAAGGAGAAAAGTATAGTTAAAATGATACCATTTATTGGCTGAGAGTTTAATTGCGAGCTTTCGAGACCAAGTTGTTAGGTCCCTTCCTCAGGCATTAATGAAGCTAACACAGACTCTTCTAAATATAAAAGCACAGTTCATACAGTAACTTGAGATAAACACAGAGGTATTGGGGAATTCGTTCAGCAGTAAATTAGCCGGACTAGCAGAGATCCAGTGGACAGATACGGTTCAATCAAAGCATCCTTGGTCAGTTTACTCCCTGGTTAGAGGGGCCATAAAACCATTTGACAGATGCCAGATTCATGAAGGTGTCAAATGTTCCCAGGAATAAGTTGTTTGTAGTTAAAAGGTATAAAAGGTACAAAACCTTTTTATCATATTAATAAAAGGACAGCCAAGCGAGCTTCTCAGGTAGAAGGAGCTTGGCTGGCCCTGTATAATGTATAGTTAAAGTGAATGTCTTCAAAGTCTCACCACCTATTAAATTACACATTATAGGGGGGCCAGCTCGGACCTTCTTGTTGTTCTTGCACAGTCGGCCCTTCATAACGAAAAGTGAATCAAGGGAGTAGAAACAACAAGTCTCCTTCCAATCACCTGAATAACACCCCATGTGACGTTACTCACCAAATCCCTCACGCACGTGGCAAATAAAACATTCGGAATACAGGCTGCATATTGTTATACATTGGGGGGGGAGTACATATGGTTAATATTTGGTGAAATATAGATGGAGTGTCTGATTCTGTACAAAGAAAAAGTATAAAGTACTTACTTTAGCTTCTGAAGTTGGTTCCAAGAAACATAATCGATTCCCGAGTCCCTCAGCTGCCAAGCAGAATTTCCTTTGTTCCTTGTGTATGGTGGCAACACACTGAAGGACAACCTCATCATCCTACAGAAACACACAAATCAAAGAGGCATTGCTTAATCGGTAGTATGGCAGGCTTAATGAATGAACATATTCAAATACCCCCCCAAGGGTCCCTCTTTTGGACTTATATGTCCCTTTTTCCCTCTCATGGTGTCCCTCTTTTCTAGGAGCTCAGAATGTATCACAGGGTTCTACAGCCATACACGTTACAATAACGCGTATAAAAACAAAAGGAAAAGGATTTACAAATAAAACTGTAAATAAAATGCACGATTCTTCTTGTAAATAACAAAGTCACATTTCTAAGCATATTCAAGTGTCCTTCGTCATGTCAAGTATTGGCAGGTACTTGTGTTCTACACATACATACATACGTCCATACATATTACACACACACACACACACACACACACACACACATTCATACAAACACACAGAATATTTATATGCTGCACGTTAGCACTTTCGTCTCTTCCTGATGCGATTGCGTGGTCGCTGGGGAGAAGGTCACAGCAGCATGCGCAATCGCCGGGCCGCTCCATCACTGCAGACATGCTGGACATGGCAGCACATTACATCTTCTATCATACTGCAGGGAGATTCAAGCTCGTGTTCTCTATAGCCCAGCAAATATAGATGATAACTTCTGAAACACTGGACTATAACTATAAACCTATATCATATACATATTTTTTTGTAATGTTGGTTTCCATGGCGATTGCTCTCGATATAGAACTGTAAGTTGATAAAGCCAACTCATGGAGCAATCATATCCCGCGCATCAAGGAATGCAAATGCCATCGCGTTCTTCTTAAAAAAACATACTGGCGATATTTATATTTATTAAAATCCTTGCTCGGTTTGCGGAGATTAATGATCCGTCGCGTACATTACGTGGATTGTTCGGAGACTTTACCCACGGCATTTCCTTAGTACAGATTGATTCATTTCGTCCCCGGCTGAAACTCATATCATTTTACGGCTTCCTTACACATTTGTTTTTAGAGAAATTTCTAAGCATATATTATATTATTATTATTATCATTTTTACTACAGTCTGTATTTATATGTATTCATTTTTCCATACATTTTATATAATGGTATCTCAATTGTGATTTTTTTAATATGATGGAATTATTTAAATAATGAAATGCAATAAAGCATATATGTTTTATTAATCTAGTGTCACAATAATGCATTCATTAAGATCTGAACAATACTACTTTTATACAATAAGCACTTTCAATATACCATTTTCTTAACCCCCAAGTGAAACCCCCTCGCAATGTCCCGCATCCCTCTATCTTTCCCTTCCAGGGGCTCCAAAAATTACAGTAATCTGTATAGAATTTCCAAAAAATGTGTTTTTAAATAACATTTTTCTAAATATCATAGATTAATCCTTTAAAAGCCTTTGTTGTCAACGTGTCACATAAAAAAACCCAATTGGAAAAGCCCGCCGCTGGGCATAAGCGCAGAATGAAAGGGGGGGAATGATTTTATCTGATATCGCTTCCATAGCAAAAAATAAGAGCGTCTACGGCTATAACATTGCAGAGGAGAAACGAAAAGCGGATTCTTGTCATACTGCCGCTTCCTTCAGGCGAGGAGCGTTCAGACATTCCTCCCCGACACTCTGAAGTCTAAAATAGACATGTCATCGTCTGCTGTCATATGTTCACAGGACACACAAGTCGCATTTCAGCATCATACCCTTTACACATTTTCTCAATTTAATGCGGGACAATATAAATTTCTGGACATTGCACGATGTGCTCTACTATAATTAAGCTGGCCATGTGTCAGAGGGTGTCATGCCAGCAGCCAGGCTTATATATCAGGCACATCTGGTATGACGGATTCGGCACACGCAGCACTATTTATTTATGTAAAATCCCGTCGGTTGCTAACTCTGTTTAGGCCGTTTCTTTCCACCACTGGCCCAAAAGGATTGCTCTGAAATAAATATGATTTTAGGCCCATAACGTGGTCACATTTTGATGCAACACTTGCATCACCAATACAACCAGACTAACATCTCTAGATGTAGAGCGGTCAACATAGTCACCGGTGGGATGTCCAGAAAGAAGCACAGAAGGGACTAAGTCAAGGTGTAACCGCTGCTAATAGACATGCTACTCCAGATGCCTGGATGTGTATATGCCATTGCAGTTTGGCGCAGGAAGCTTAGGGGCTGTAATGATATCGCCATCTCCAGATCCCCTTAGGGCTGTGAGAAGAGCGATATATGGTTATTAGAGAGCGGTGTTCTAATGAAATGAACACAAAGCCGTCACTGCACCTTTCAGCACTGAACGTGCCCTGAATAATGCATGAGCTGCAGGAGTGCTGAAAAACCCCCCTCAAATGACTCCAAATAGTTACAGGGAACGGCAATTGTGGGTGAATAATGAGGCAAGTAATTGATGGGCTTTTGTCAGGTCGCCGGTTAACCCAGTCCATGCCAAAGAGAGGCGGCAGTGGCCGGCGTCGTGTCACTGCAGCATTCAGCGGCTATTGTAATTCAGGGCTCTGCAGTGTCGCGGCCGGCCGCTGTCATGTCCGGGAAGCCTCCAGGCACAACGTGTCGTCAATCACTACCAAGCCACCCTCCGCCGTTCAGCTGCTCGATCCGCGCAAGCCTTCGGAAATGTGCTACAAACTAGATTTCTTATCGAATCTACCCGTGCTCGGGCTTCTGTGCACTTGTATTGCCGCTTCCACATTTGAGGTTTTTTGGATGCAGCTCAAGGTGTAGCAGAAGGTCACAAACAGCACATTTATTGTAACATATTGTCAGAAAAACTCTTCATCATCTGCCCCAATTTATACAATTTCATCCAATTTACAAAGTCAATTACAAGGAAGGCAGTAAACCGGAAAGGTGTTTCGTATTCACTACAGCTTGTGCTATGCCGTTGTATGTTGTTTGCCTCGCTGGTTCTCAATTGTTTGATGCAGCTTGTACGATAAGCGTCTTATTCCTGGCCTGCGCATGAATTCTCCATCCCTTCTTCTGATGTATTTATACCCTTCCACCGTTCGAGGTAAAAGCAACACACGCTGGTTCTGGTTCTAGCTCGGTTCCAGAGTGTGTGCCGATGAGCCGTTGTGCCAGGCATCTGTCTCCGTCCTGGACTGGATTGCTCAGCTACATGAACACATAGATGTAGGCCTATGGGCACACCTCCCATGAGTCTTTATTTACGAAAGACAGTCCCTTTTTGGAACCAAGAGTAGCTACCATGTTCTACAGCCATAAATGTCAAAATTACGGGCATGGAAACCGCAAAAAATACATTTAGAAATTAAACTATGTATCCAATTACAAAAAGGTCACATTATATATATATATATATATATATATATATATATATATTACTCTCAGTAAATCCTCATCGTCTACCATGTGTACAGCATTATTACCAATTATTTTAATAGAAGGAATGAGTGAAGAGTGGACCGTTGGCTTCTAATCTGGATACCTGCTGACCCAGTGAGATAATCCTAGTATCGGGTGCATGTTTTGTGAAACCCGCCTGGTTTAATCAGTGAGAATAGAAGCACCGAAGCCGAGTGATGCGATAGCGGTGAATGGTAATAACAGCACAGCAGCAGCCTATAAAATATCCCCCCCCCCTCCATACTGCAAGTTAATTACAGTTTCAACGAGTTCCCTGTGCTCAGTTAGAGAAAAAGCCATGAAAAGGGACAGGAGTATTGAACGTGTCCACACGGTATATATTTTTATTAGATACATAGGGCAATGCTGAGGGCTCACAGCTCAGCTCTGTAGAGCCGTAGAGCGCCATGCGATCAGTGGAGCAGCGAAGGAGGAGGACGGATGGAAGGCGGCCCAGGCAAATTACGGTACGTCTTTATGATTTCCAGCCAATGGCATCGCGTGCCAGATGGTCAGTCCAGGCCGGGGACTATGCATGGTATAACAAAAACTATAAATGCACAGGGATACTTTGCACATACTGGTATATACACGTATGTAATAGCCTGTGATGCTAAGTGCTTTTTCGTGTTGGTAACATGCAAAAGACCATAAAAAAGGATTTTACAACACAGAAAAACAGAACAAAATGACAGTCATGATCTGGCCGGCCGAGGCCAAAGGGCTCATTTCAATAACTCATTGGGTTACTTTATTTTCGTAAACACAGCAGGAAAAAGCCGTGACCTTTTAAAAAGAGCACTAAGTCGCAGGATTTCGGTGATCGCTTGCTCATTTGGTGACTGCTGACATCTTGTCCATCGGAAGGGCCAGGTGTCTGCCCAGCGTGGATTATGGAAGGCATCGTTTTGAATTTGCCGGGAGAGTCCCTACAACAGATCTCGTCTCCCAGCTGTCAGCTACCCAAGGAAAAGACGCATTTATAGGGAATGCTGTCAGCTTAGCACGGACAGTCCCCAAACCGGACACTGCGCATGCATGGAAACAACACAACTCTGTCCTAGAAATAGGGGCAGAACTTGACTTCATGCCGCTTGTGATGTCACACGTGATGTCACACGTGCTCCAGTGTCACGGCGTGGGGTCATGTTAATGTAGGTTACTCATGGGCTGGTTTTAAGTGGAACCTAGTGGTATCCCATCCAAACCATTAGCAGGCAAGTCTATTTACTATATTACTATATACAAAGAGAATTCCCTCTGATCCAAATCAATCCCTCTCACCAGGTAAAGCAAAAGTGAGGTTTATTTACTAATTTTTCAGAGGCTCGTGAGCCGTCTTTTGCTTCAGACATGATTCTTTATCAGACACAATCTATCTGACCTTCGCCATGTTTTATCTTAGTTTGGTACAGCACTCCACAGTCACTGTATACGTCATGTACGAGGAAATTAGCTAAACATACATTACTCTTCAAAAGTTTGGGGTCACTTGGAAAGGTCCTTGTTTTGGAAAGAAAGGCAAATTCTGTCCATTAAAGTAACACGAAATGGATCAGAAACCAGCGCAGACGGGGTTAATGTAAATGACTATTGTAGCTGGGAACAGTTGATTTTTAATGGAATCTCTTCATGAGCATACAGAGGCCCTTTATCACTCCCATCACTCCTGTGTTCCAATGGCCCTTTATCACTCCCATCACCCCCGTGTCCCAATGGCCCTTTATCACTCCCATCACTCCAGTGTTCCAATGGCCCTTTATCACTCCCATCACTCCTGTGTTCCAATGGCCCTCTATCACTCCCATCACTCCTGTGTTCCAATGGCCCTCTATCACTCCCATCACTCCTGTGTTCCAATGGTGCACTGTGTTTGCTGATCCATAGTTAGAAACTCTTGTGTAATTATGTTACAGCTAGAAAGGTCTTTGTTTTCCTTGACAAGTGACCCTAAACTTTTGACCAGTAGTGTAAATACGCAGAGATGTGTGCATTTGAAGATGTCGCACTGCTGGTGGTTTAGTACCATGTTTTCTATCTTTTGCCAGCGGGTACTCCTGGTAAGGGAATGGTTTGTCTATCACAGACAGTATGAGAGGCACAGTCTGCTTCCTATGAAATTCTGTGCTTTTCAGATGCGGATCACAGGTTGAAAAACCCAGATTTGGAAGATCAGATGAATGCCACAAGATGAGTTTCCAAGGAGTTTTGTTTATAAGGGGACACTTAAAGGGATAGATAGGTGGAAGTGCTCAGTATCTGCTTGCCAGCTATACTCACATGGAGGTAGACTCTCGGACACCTTATCTGAGCCCTAAAACCATAGATTGTATAAGATCCATTCCTACACCTACCTTTTACTGAAAATCCTTCTACGTGAGGATCACTGCCGTAACCCATAGTGTTTTCATTGAGAAAAATCCACCGTATTAGTAATCTAGTCGAATCTAAACAATACTTCTGAGAAGGAGTATTTCCCATTTCAAAAGCAAATGCCTTCCCTCTAATGCACACCCAGGGTAACAAACTCTTAGAAATCAAGAAAAATCTAATTTCTGCAAAAAAAAACCCCACTTTTTTAACTTGGCTGCTTGCTAGGAAACCAAATAGCGGTCATCCTATGAAAACCAGGACTGTATGGAGCAGATACTGATCCAACGCAAACCTCAATACTTAAATTATAAAACACAGAAAGAAGCCGTGTAATTGCTGCATTACTACAGAGATACAAAGAACAAATCTCACCTTCTTAATTCAATTCATCCATCAATGTTTGAACGCACAAGCACCAAGTCCTCGTAGTAATACTGAAGCCATGAACTCCCCTGGACAAGGAATTGGCCCCAAAAGCTTCGAAGGAAACGGCTGCTAATAGCTTTTATAATTATTTATTACAAGGAACGGCAGGGTCTTATTCTACTAGCTTCTCTTAATAAAGTACTGATTTATTTAACATAAATAAATGGACAGGGGCGACTTGGCACAGCCTGCTCCAATAACTGATGCAAGGAGCAAGGTTGGCATCTCTATTTCCACCTCTCTTTTCTCCTTCCTCTCAACTGAATCTCTTTATTTCTTCTTCTCTCGGTTGTATCTTTTTATTTGTTCTTCTCTCCTTTGGTGTTTCATCCCTCCCTCACCTCGTCTGTCTCTCTGCTAAAGCAAACACTGACTCTCGCCAGTAAAACCCTGCCTCTGTCACATCAAAACCACTCAATAAAGCGGCTACCTAGCTGTGTCAAAAAAATACTTTCCTGCAGTGTACAAGATTCACTACAATGAAACATCTAGCCCAAGAACGCTACTAGGCCTTGATACCATGGCACGGGTTAAGATGTCAAAGCAGTAGATCTGATGGACTATAGGTTGTTAATTTGAATGTATGTAACGTTTAGGGGTTAGAGAAGTGGCTGAGGTACAGGACACAGTGAACAGTTTATGGGGACACTTTGGGGTTTATCTTCTACAGAGAGTTGTCTAGCAGGTTCCTGCAGTGTGAAGAGCCAAGATTTCCCTGCCCAATCCGTCATTTAATATGCAGAGATTTCACTGATTTAACGCAACTATTATTGTACCCCAAATGCTGATGCCCCCCCACACGTGTCTGAAACACTCAGAAGAGTGGAGTGTCTCTGCTGCTTTTGTCATTCGCCGATACCCTTCATAAAACGGCAAGCCTTTAGATAGCGATAAGGTATATTGACCTAAAGATTTCAACAACAACAAAAAAACACGACTGCATTTATATCAAAACAAACGCTGGCCTTTCTCAACCTGAAATGCGCTCACAGTTGTATCTTCCATATTTAGCGACGGCATGGAGACGTATAGGAGCTAATATCGTCTTCTGAACGGAATGACACATGCGCATATTCCGGAGCTCGGCATCCTCTAAACATAGTCTAGAAACCTGAGTGCATAGAACATGAAAAGGCACTTGTCATAGGGGTATTTCACTCACCGTGGAACACCAATGCACCAGCGCGGTGATAAATGACTGTGCCGGAGACCACTTTCACACCATCTGTTATTCCTGCGGCATTGCTCACACAACTTGCGTCCGCACAAATAATCGCTACAAAATTCTAAATGAACGCTTTTGTTATCAGAGGATATGCAGTGTGGGATTTGAAGATGATTCTACATTCGCTGAATCTTCACGTGGTCCGTGTCGTGTGCAATTTCAAGATACTGTAACAGAAGTGTACGCTGACCCAGCATGGCCACATTTAAGGGCAGTTTTTATGGATGACCATTAAAATAAACCTTTTAACGTGGAAAGCAAACAACGAGCTGCAGTAACACGACATTTGGCTTTTAAAAGCCAACATCTCTACACTCTTTGATGAATGATAAATCAGTCCATTCAGGTCCTATGCTGACCTTTGAGGAATCATAGTCACTGATAAACGGAAATTCAACAAATAACATTGGTTTTATGGGTACTGAGTGTTTTTATATCAAAAATTCATTTAACTTAGGTCCCCGCTTATTTTAGGTATAACTTGGCACATGAAGACATCAGACAAGTTTCCGTGCAGCCCACATTCATAAGTCTTGGGCAAGCAACAGACCCAGCAGACTGCTGAATTAACAGAAATCTGGAAAGCTACCTATAAACATCCCAGTGATATGAAGAATACGTTCAGTGCACAGACACAAACCGTGATAGGGTCTAGAACTAGCACAATACATAGGTATAGTATAACAGGACAAATATGACACTTTCTTAAAGTGGGCTCCATTATCCGCATGTTTCTGTAGAACAGGTCCGTCTGTGTAGACAATACTTTGAAGCACTGAAGAAGATGTCTGCTATGCATTAACAGATAAAGGCTCGTTTATCTAATGTCAACAGCCCCAAGTTTGCTGGCATACTCAATAAGGTGGGGAATGGGACATTTTAACCAAGTCTTTCCTGCTGGTCTCACAGGCCCTCCATTTCACTTTTCATTATATTTATTCACCACCGCCCCTTAACACCCAACTGATCAGAGTTTTCGGATCTGCTGATCCACCAAGTGGAACAGTTACTTTAGGAAAAGGAAGATATAATGATGCCGAATGCAGAGAACATGAAGCTCCGGTGGCTGCTTCCATGAGAACCACATAAGGAGAGTTTCTCATGTTTATCACGTAAACACCGTTACATGGGCTTATTCAGTGGACTGGACTGTAACATGTAGCATTTTGAGAACTGACAGGTTCATTTTAAAGCCATCACTATATTACGTCACATTATAAGCACATTTCTCTCTGTGTTTCATTAAACAACCAAATTGCTTTGCAACGTGTAACTTTCCGGTGAACGGTAGTCTCTGTTGTATATTACGGAGAGAACATCACGCCTCTGACAATCTAAATGAGATATAATGACCTTTCACAATAACATTGAGGGAATTCAAATATCATCATTTCTGCAGTCGCTACTTGTCATGAGTTACTCGCCACTGAAGTTAAATAAACAGCACTATCCTGAAAAAGTCATCTAAATGTGCTGATACTCATTAAATCTGATCAAACGATGGTAAACTGCTCAGCCGGAATACATTTCTATGCCATGCCAGGAGCAGCTTGTGATTCAGTTGGGGAGCGAGGCCACCTCTAGCGATTACAAGCTGTCACTGGCACAGAAACGATATTAATGTGTCTTAAATGCTACAGTTTTTTATCCAATAATCAATAATTCTTTTAATAACATTACTTCTCAGCAGGATCATAACAGCTTTTAGGGGGAAATAGTCTGGTTTCTGTAATTACAAAAAAATATAATATTTAAACCATAACACACACAGACATAAAGCTTCATAACCTCGCAAAGACATTACCCTATGTAGCTATAACACCTGCCAACTGTACAGCTGGGACGCTGGAGAAAGTATGCTACGCACCTATTAACGTATATATTGTATAGGATCAGCTCAACCATTCTTGCTGGAGAAATCTGCCCTCTGCTTGCCCTTCATAATGAATAGTGAGGTGCCGGAGTTAAAACAACTTGGCCTTTAGTAAACAGACCCCAAACACCAGACATACTGGTACAGAAGGAGAAGACCGTCTATTAGATCAATGTTTAATTTATGTTTCAATCAACAGATTTTATTTAGGGCTTGAGTTAAACCCCTCTTGTAATTGGAGTTTACGTAGAGGAAGCATGTGCTGAATGTGGCCCGTTTAGGAATCGCTTGGCAGCTCTATATTACCCCTAGCACTAGGTTAAGTATAAAATGAAGAATGACACACATATAATCTTGAATTACCTGTGCATAGGCTTGTTCTTTTTATCATTAGGGGTCCTCAGACTGGCAACCTCTGTCCACAAGCTCAGGAATATACATATACTGGAGCTAATTATATTAAGTACATCTCACCATTAGCCCAGTAATTAGGCCACCAAGATTAACATTTTAAAACATGTAGCCCACAACATCTTATATCTCAATGTCCCTGTAAAAGAAACGCTGTACCTAGCCACACAACTCAAGGGTCTCTCTAAATGAGAAACATATTGACGCTGGACATAAAAAGGATCTAGCATTGTGTAATGCTTCAGTTTATTAGAGGCAGGTGTCGCATTCTACAAATGGCTTTAGGAAAACAAAACTAGCCCACTGTGACATGTGACATGATATTTATGTTTACGCACCACGCTTCAAGACATGGAAGAATACGATAACGCTATCCTGAATCTAAGATGAGACCAAGGACTGGTTATGGTCATTACTGGTCCTTCCAGTGGGATAAATGGCAGACTAGATGGCCTGAATGGGCCGTAATAGGAATTATGGGACACTTATTTATTATGACTAAATACACAAAATACTTCTCGGGAAAATACAGATTAGAAAACAGACATTTAGGACATCAATACAACTTCTCCCTACAGAGCCCAACACGTGCAGCCTGATTTCATGGTGAAAACAGAAGTGATTTCAGTTAAAAGCACATCTTTAAAGCTCAAGGATTTTCCCCCCTTTATCTCGGAGGATGAGGTTTATCCAACCTAGCATTCAGCCGATCCCCCCTGCTTATCTGTACGTACCTTGTGTTACCCACCAATCAAAATACAGACTTTCAAATGGCAGAGAAAATGGGGAGAATCATTGGAAACGTATCTCCTGAACGGAATACGCAGATTTCCCCACCTTTTTCTTTTTAATAAGGGGCAGCTCCAGGTTGTTCTAATATGCTACAAAAGCATTATTGTTATTTTAAAGGATGCCAAACCTTGTCAGAACAAGATGTATTCCGCCTTGTGTTCCTTAATAAACTGCAGATAACTTCATAACAACAACAACAACAACACTATTATTCAGCCCAAATTTACTGCCGAGAATAAAAGCAGTGTTAAAAAAAAATGTACTTTTGTCAGTTATTTCTGATAAAGCCAAGAAGAAAAGTCCCTCGTTGTGTAAGACGGCGCTGTTCATTGCTATCCCATTATTATATAACAATGTGGAAAGAGAACTACTGTCTGTGTGTTCTATAACCTTTAACTATCCATGTGAAACGCCATCAGAAATATTTTTCCAAAGGAGTCACACCTGAGTTATATACATGGACTAGGACGGCTTCAATGCTTCGTTTAAACATGATAAGTCTATTTCTGTATGGTTATGGGGAACATGGGCTGGTCTTCGTTCCTTTTCTTTAGAGAAGGCATTTGAAGGCAATAGACAGATAAGGATCTTTCACCCAGGGGAAATCTAAAGATCAATAACTTGGAATATGATGGAAGAAAGCCTCACTTAGCACACTGATGCAGAGACAATGGCCAGCCATCTCCAAAACCACTTCCGTCTCATGAAAGCTGACATAAGAAGAACAGAAGACTGGAGGAAATCGCGTCTTTAACCCTGGCCGCGTGTCACTTGTGGCTTTATGTGGAAGGTAAATGCATTTGTGATTCAAAATCTTCAAATAAAAACTGGGAAATACAGGTTTTTAAAGGGACGGTGTATGTTTACAAGGTTTAGAGAATAGTCGGAATAGTTGATAACGGGCTAAGGATAAGCCCAGTCTTTTTGGGCTTCCTGGACATGTGAAAACTCCATAGCTCTACCAAATCGGAGTCCAGACGAGGAGCCCCACTTTCTCAATTTTGCTGGCAGTGAGGATCAGCTGAGGAGATTCTCTGACCTCCTCGGACCAGCCGAATGCGCTGTAAAATCAGTGGAGCTCTGTGCTGTTGTAGCTCAGATCTCCATTGATGCTTTGCAGCTGAGCACCGCAAGTTGGTTGTATGGGTAAGTTGGTTGTATGGGTAAGTTGGTTGTATGGGTAAGGTGGTTGTATGGGTAAGGTGGTTGTATGGGTAAGTTGGTTGTATGGGTAAGGTGGTTGTATGGGTAAGTTGGTTGTATGGGTAAGTTGGTTGTATGGGTAAGTTGGTTGTATGGGTAAGGTGGTTGTATGGGTAAGGTGGTTGTATGGGTAAGGTGGTTGTATGGGTAAGGTGGATGTATGGGTAAGGTGGTTGTATGGGTAAGGTGGTTGTATGGGTAAGGTGGTTGTATGGGTAAGTTGGTTGTATGGGTAAGTTGGTTGTATGGGTAAGGTGGTTGTATGGGTAAGTTGGTTGTATGGGTAAGGTGGTTGTATGGGTAAGGTGGTTGTATGGGTAAGGTGGTTGTATGGGTAAGGTGGTTGTATGGGTAAGGTGGTTGTATGGGCCCTAGCCCTCCCTGTCCTGCCTTCACAATTCCCTGCCTGTAGTCTCCCCCTCCAACCACAACCACAGCAAAGGTGTTCTAACTGGGGTTATGCTAATATGCCGTATAGAGGATGGGCCTGGTTGTCTACCTGCCTCTGTGCCATTTACACTGACAAAGCATGTTATAGCAGGCTTATGCAATTTTCTTATGACAATTTTAATTCTAACTTTACAAGAAACAGTTTTCTACATTCCTCACAAACATCCTTGGCACAGTCGTGATTTTCGGGCTACCGTCTCAATGTTACAGGCAGTTGTGATCATGGGCCAATCCCATAGAGTCAGATTTCTCGCAGGGAACACTTAGGGGGGGGGCGCATGTGTCTGAGTGTCTAGGAAGAAGGCAATCCAATTATCCCACCTTAGAATACCATTCTAAATAGTGCTTCTGCTTCCTATAGTCTTACAACAATGAAAATAGTGGATGCAAGAGAGAGAGAGAAGAAAAAGCTTTTTGCAGTCGTTTCTTCGTCCTACTGGGAGTCCAAGTAAATGCATTCTTGGTGGCACACATTACGTACGCCATAATTCTGGATGCTCTTCAGTTTTTTTTTGATGCGTACTTGTGGCTCACTCAGTACTGAACATCTTATAATTATAGAAGCTGGCATCGCTCAGACCACAACATTCTGCAGCTGTCTTTGCTTCTTCATAGGTCCTTAGCCAATTATATTCGCAAAAAGATGAATAACTCGTTCTTCTGCTAATTGTAAAGTGCCTCCATACACAGCACTGCGTTTAACGAGGACATAGAGGATTGTTTGTACGAAACCATTTGCAAAATAGGGGTAGACACTTTGTTGCAAACATAATATTATGGGTTTTTTTTTAAATGGGTATAAGGTTAAGCAGATCTGGTAAAAATGGGGTTACAAATAAAATCAATATATTGCATGGAAGTAAAAATGCGAATTATGTGTTAACAATAATTTAAGTAACTGCTAAATGTTTCATGTTCCTACAACACACGCCATGTCTTAAATGTGTTGGGTTTATGCACAATCGAGTCCAATTGGTGTGAATTTCAGCGGGAGCTTTGCACCTTCCAGGAGGTGGACATGTGTGTGTCTGCGCATGCACAGACAGGGTGCCTTGGTACATTACCTGCTAGGGAGGAAGCAGGGAGAGGGAACGAAAATTACCTGAATACTGTAAATGCAAAGGTGAATTCTACAGGAATATATATTGACTCAGAAAATTATTCTCAGGTTATTTTATACTGCTAGTACTTTCGTTTTTCACAGATACGGTATTTGGGGGGATATTAGCATGTATTAAAATACAGTAGGGGTCTCTATTGACACATTGCTGCCATATGGAGTTTTATATATGACACAGAGTTAGTTAAATGTCACAATTGTTAAACTACATGCACAACTAATGTATCTCAATATGAAAAAAAAGCCCAACAGTACAAACTCTTACCGCAGACTAATTCACTCCTTATTGACAGCAACAGGTGCCACAAAGTGCAAGGAATACAAATCTGATACATACATTACTAGTAACCGGAGACATCTTCACGCCACCCCCTCCACCACGTACATTTCCTAACACACAGTCTGCTCTATGGTGACCCATGTGTGACATATATAGGCACAGGTAACGCCTAAAAATAATGTGTTAGGACATAAATATATGGAGTAAAAGACATTGCATCAGCCGTACAGCATAATTTCTGGGGCCATCTTCATTGCACCTTTGTGAGTAAAGCTGGAGGTCTTTGCTTTACTTCTGGATGCTGGGAAAGGATTATATATATACATATATATATATATATATATATATATATCCATCCAGCATCATATGCACACCTGACCATTCCAAAACCAAAGTCATTAATTTGGCGTTGCCCCCACATGGGATTTGTGCCCATTCAGATATAGGAGCGTTTGTGAAGTCAGACATAATGTTAGATGATTTCACAATGATTGCCCTAACAGTGCACCAGGGCAGATTTAGCAGGACAGGAATTTTGCAAAGTTGTGGCAAAGGTAGCCACAATGTTTGTCTATGGGTCTGGCTGACTCTGAGCTTCATGGCTCAGGCCTCGAGGGTCAAAATTCAGTTGAGGAGAACTGAGCAAGTGGTTCCACAGACCTCCACCTAGAGGCTCTGATGGCTTTTGAGGGAACCCATAACGTAAGACTGGGCCCAGGCCTCTCTTACTCTGCTGTAAGGACAGCCTTTCCAGAATGTTGCTACATCTCACATTAGAATGAGGAGGAGACAGACAGAAAGCACTGAAAACATTTATTTTGCCTCCCACCTAGCAACCAAATAGTGAGTTGAAGATAGATGTAAAATTAAGTAGGCATTGCACAGGGCCAATTTGACACGTGCTAAACAGAAAGCTGCCCTGATTGACCTTTGTTAAGGCTTAGTTAATGAAAAGCTTCATCTCACCACAACTCCTCTACAACTCAGGGATTTATGAATTGAAATTCACCACAAAGCCATGTTCAAGTGATATTACAGATCTGTGATCTATAGGCTTTCTGGACACATAGCAGAAAGATACTTCCAGCGATTCATTGGCCAAGTAGTAGCTGCGGTAAATCACCTGCGCTTTTTTTTCTTGATATGCACTTAATTTTTGTAAATCTAACCAGACGGCTGTGGTAGTCTTTGCTTCCAGATTGTCTCATGTGGCTCTAGGAAGAATCCAGAAGCACTGGTGACAGTGCCATCGTTTGTGTTTTTGTAATCAATCCCAACACAAGCTATCTATTCTCCTGGCAGTGTTCTGTTTTGAACCATTCCCGCAGGCGGATTTATATATCTATTTATATGGTTGTCAGGATGGCGTCAGCACAGGAAGCTGTGTTTTTAAGTCAGGTGGAACACATTTGCATATTCATGACCTTTTGCGTTACCTTCCTCTTCAGTGCATTGAGATAGTGATCAAATGGAGGACAGGGAAGGCTGCACAGGATGAATGCCAAAATTCTCTATTTACTCCCACACAATTAGTCGTAGCTCAAGGCAGTAAGCAAGACTACAGATTAAGTAGATAGAAACAGAAGTAATCAACAAATCAGATTAAAAGGTAAATCCTGTGCAAAATGCATGCTGAAAAGAACCTTGTTTTAGCGAGTGAAAGTATGGTGGGTGGGAGGTGACAACTAAATTGGCTTTTTAAAAATCTGAACTCTGAGCATTCCTGACCGCCAGAGTTCTGAAGCATAACCGTAACTGTCTATATATATATATATATATATATATATATAGACAATGTGCAGCGATAATCTTAATAACACAAGCAATGCTGATCTTTTATGTCTTTATTGAACACACTCATTAAACATTCACAGTGCAGATTTCCTTTTTTTAACACCATTCTATAGTAGATTTACTTGGTGTTTCGGGTCATTGTGATGCCGAAGTAGCCAACTTCTAATGAACTTCAGCTGGCAGACAGCCACTTCGACATTATCCCGTATGATACCTTGATAAATTAGGGAATTCATTGTCCCCTTGATGATGGCAAGCTGTCCAGGCACTGAGGCAGCCCCAAATCACGATGTTCCCTCTGCCATACTTCACCGCTGGGATGCTGTTTTTAATTGGGTTCACGGTGCCCTTTTTATGCCATATGTAGTGCTGCCTGTTCTTCCAGAAAAATTCAAGCATAGTTTTACCCGTCCGCTAGACAATTTCCCCTTTTTCACCTAGCTGAGCATTGTGCCCTTGTAGTCATCTTTTAGGGGGAGTAGCCAAACTCTTTGAAATTACATTGTAACCTTTTCCAGCTTTATGCAAATCAACAATTCTTGATTTCTTTTTTGTGAGGCATGGTTCACATCAGCAACAGTGATTTGCTCCTTGAGGATTGCAACTCCAAATGTTTGAGTGGGTTTTTTTGCGTCAAAGTAGCTCTAAAACAATCCTCTAACCCCGTTTCATTGATTCATTGAGTCCACGTTTGCTAACTCCTGACTCCAATTAGCTTTTGTTGAAGTCATTATCTTAGGGATTCACATACTCTTTCCATCCCAGACTGTGAATGTTTGAATGATGTATTCAATATGGACAAAAACAATACAATCACGTGTGTTACTAATTAAAACAGATTGTGTTCGTTACCGTAATTTAAATGAAGATCATAATTTAAGACAAATTACTTACTTTTTCTAACCTCTGTGTGTGTGTGTGTATTTACAGTATATATATAATTTATATATTATAGTTGCAAAATTCTAATACAATTGATAGTGTTACCACCTTGGCCACCTAAAACCTGATACCTATAAACTGTACATTCTGTGGATCAGTAGCGTATTCCCTTCCTCCACCCTGAACGCAACATATGAATCCTATATACCGCTGCGTGGCATTCATCGGCCCGCAGTATCTAGCACATAGGTATCAGGTTTTAAACTGCTGAGGTGGCTACTCTAACAATTAATGGTGCACCATGCAAAATAGATGGAGCTACATGATTCTATTCATGGTACAGAGACTGTTCATGATCTTCACTGGTTCTAGGCAAAAAGGCCAGGATCTTTACACATTTTACAGGAATTACACCATATGTGTGAGGAGGGTAAAAAATCTAGAACCGAGGTATTGCTCACAGAAAGGTTCTGAATGATTAGTTGCATAATTATTATGTTGTTAGACACATAAACTAAGAGACATCATCGTGAGCATGCATGTTTTTGCGAGATGCACATATACATAACAGTTCAAAAAAGCTTGGCTAGACAGCACAAAAATATATGTTTGCCTATCCATAACCACCTCAAATATTTTATTAAACAAATGCAATTTCAAAGAACTACCATCACATACTGCTGTACACAAGGAACACCGATGCTTTCAAACAGTGGCAAGCTTAATACTGACTGGACAGAAATGTATCTACTGTGCTAGGAGACCCTGGGAAATGAGGCGATATACTGTCCATGGCTGGATGGCCCTTGCTCAAACACAACATGGTTTGTTATAAACAGAAGTTTCCTTGAGCGTTGCCTCAAAAACGTTTCTCCTTTTGTATGAAAGCATGCCTGCATCTGTCAATGGATCTGTCGATATACATTAAACAGTCATAAGAGCTGCCACTACACTATTTAATTCCCCCTAGATGCAGAATATGTGAATGGGAAGGTCTGATGCCAAAATAACTACCTTTGTACTATGAAGAGGCAGACAGAGGTGACTTCATCGACCACAAGATCGATTCGATTCTGCTGGAGGAGGGGAAGCTAAGCGGGTATTGGTTGTGCAGGGAAAGGGTCTGGTCTGGAAAAGAATTTTAGAGCTGTTCATAGTTATGATTTAGTGATAAGCAAGGATGCAGTCATGTGTTATTATGGTGTATTCAATATGATACATCCAGGGAACAGTCAATACAATTAATAGTTAATGATGCAGCAGCTCTCAGCATTGGGAAAATGTATGCTCATCAAAACCATTGTAGAATACTTTATCAAACATTCTGGGGAAAAGAGGGTCATTGGGGAGGAAAGAGACACTCGCTTTCCTACAGATGAGGCAGGCAGACAAATTGGATCAGAAGAGAAAACGCCATTAAGCTCAAAAAAGTACATAATGTGTTTTTCAAAATGATAGAAAAAGATTTTAGGCAATGTAATTGTTTTTACTGTTTTGTAGTACTTTGAAAGTTACATTTTTGTAACAACATTCTACAGAGATATCATTTTTCTATACAGCTCGGTCTTCAAGGTCCAGACTGTGAATTATCACTACAATACAATGAAACTTGTTCCCTGGCCTCCATAATGCGGCCTCCCAGCACTTTCTACAGCAAACCGTGCTATAAACGATCATTATCAGTCCATCAGTCATAAACGTGTATCCTCAGTCCATTTGTACATTCAGTCATAACAAAAAGAACTGCTTCTAGCTGTTATATGCCTGGTGGAGGACGGGTGCTTCCTGCAAGGGTGATGCAAGTTATGACCTCTGCTAAGATTATAATTCATTCAACAGCACATGCATGAGACATGAGAGTAATATGACGCAACAGATGTCTGTCTAGCGATGGTCCTACAGCTGTTTGACTTCATAAAGACCTTGGGTTGGGCAACAGCAGGCCTTACAATGGAAAGAACCAATGACTTACATAATTCTTGTCACTATCGTCCTGTACAGACACTTTGTGGACCCCAGCACTGGATTCGCAGCCTGGAGAGGTTTACTCTTAGAAATATGTTGCCCCTCCTCTGCTTTAGAGGTTGCCCCCAGTATGTGCTGCCATCAGTAACAGATATATGCAAGGCATCTGCTGTGCAGAACCTGACCCAGGTGCACAAAGCACAGCCACCAATGTATGCTTTTATGTCAGTAATCTAGCACACATAGCTTTACTTGGAACTTACTAAAATAAGCCGAGAGCCTTTTAAACAATAGCCCATTAGTGGCCCAGGAGAGAATTTTCTAAACAAAATGTACCAGGTCAAATAATTGCAGGCTGACATTCAGAGCTCAGCTTGTGTTCCCTGTTTGCCAAACGATGTCCTCATACACACTAAGGTCCAACAAATGCAGAGGCACATAAGAGAATCTCTAACCAGGTTGCGGGGAAAGATAATATTGTCCTTCATCTTCTTCCCATTCTGTCCCTAGAAAGTGCGTGTGCTCCTGCTGAAGGACTGCTTTACATCTGCCGTATATCGAGCAACATGTAATCCGACACATTGTCAAAAAATCTGGTGCCTTGCCCACGCAGGCTTATCAAGCAACCCTATGTCCTGATGGAAAAAGCAACGTAGCAAATAATGACATTAAGTAATATTACTGCATAATACAATCTGCAATCACAGTTCTTCGCTTTAGAAAGCTACTCTGAAGACGTGGATGCAGCAAACAATCCGCAGTCTAACGCCTTTGTGAGTAGCTGTTTTCTGTTTTTGTTGTTTTGTTTTTTTTTAGGAAAAAAATAGAATACGCTATTATTTTCTGTTCTCAATGTCTACATACAATATTGTTTGGCCAACGTGACAGACTCTCCCCTGGCGTCGAGGGGCCGAACGGAGATATGGATGCATTGAATAGCTTGTGGATGTGTTGCAGAACCCAAATTAAAAGAACGCAGCAGGGGAAAGGAAGGTTAGAAATGAAGCATGAAAACCGATAGTGCGGGTTTATTATAGACAACCCTAGTGCAAAATGTGAAGCCAGCCAACGGGAATGCGACCGGTTAACCCTTTTTCGTTCTATAGGTACCGTAAAACCATTTCGGTATACCCCTCAAACAGTTAACTGCCAGCTGTTTGGATGTTAAGCAACACAGTATAAGGCTGGGCAGGCAAACGGCTTAAAAGAGGCCAGTTGTCCCTCTTCTCTGGTGACCAAGTGCATCTGTTCTTGTTAAGCTGATGGGAATTAATATGTGTTAAATCCATGGTGTTTGGATATGCCTGTAATATTACTGTATATCAGTCTCTGCGATCGAGCCGTGCTCTGTATAACAGGAAATCCCTGTAAGCCCAAAAAACAATGGGAAGAATCTGACAAGTGAGGGGGAAACCCACTTGATTTTAGTTTGTAAATAATCTCATCTCTGACTTAAGTGACATTACAAAGTAAAATTATACATTGGAGAGTCCCCTTCTATTCAGACAGCAACCGTGAACCGAGGCCAGACGAGCGGGAACTTCAATGCTTTGAATTCGTTCTGCACCTGACTATCATACCTTCCAGACCAGATGTCTTCGGAGGACGATCCCTACTTACTATGTGTGCTCAGAAGTGTGCATGGAGCCACTGTTTTGCGTGAAATATCATAAAAATAATTTACTTTAATCCATGTCGATCTAAAACTTTGCAATTCTGTCGACTACCATCATCAAATATTTTATACCATACCATATGTATAATACTGCACATGTGCAATACAGCAAAAACTCAGCACGCCAGCGAAAATATAAAAGAAGTCGCTTAACCAAATTTATATGCCATGGATTTAAGGGTTATACCACACTACATTCATAGACACTTTCAGAAGGATGGTTTTCTATCCATTCACATATTATTGCTTTTAAATGTCATTATGTTCTATGTTTAGAAGGAAAGATGCACGTGTATTGTCATTGAAAATTGCATTACTGGATTTGTGCCATAGGAGTTGACTTACTTATTTAAGTAAATTTACATTTAATTTCATTATCATTGAAATTGGAGATTTTAAACAATTAAACAAAACAATAAAAGGCACAGCTATAACTGCCACTAGACCATAATGTGGATTAAAGTGACAGGGAAGTGTAGAATGTCCAGGCATTAATGTATAAAGAGGATTCGCATTAAATCATTTGTAATCCCTTGGTCTTAATGAATTTAATGAACTGTTAAAAGGTGCCCAGGGAGAAAGACACACATTAAGAGATAAAGAGATCCACTGCTGGCACGGGCTACGCCATGGATTCAGAGATCTCAGGTAGAGAGATATACCTATATTTACATTCCAATCAGAGCACATGACAGTATTCCTCAGCATGTAAAAAGCACAATCATTTGAATAAGAACAACAGAAAACGTGTTAAATGGTATACATAACATACATTATTCATTATTCAGTTCTACAAATTGTCAAAGAGAAAGTTTCAATGAATAGCTGTCCCCAATCCATCAGTGTTCTTTCCTCATCATTTATACAAACAGCGGAGGTCAATGCCCAGGTGGAAGTATGTGTGTCCATACTCGTCCTTCAGCCCCAACTCATTCATTTTCATCCACATACCACTATAAACCATTCCCACATTTAAATACCAACATGAACGCTCTAATGACTTTGTTTGTAGTAAGCTATGATGACTTTATTGTTTCCTTGAAAGCAAAGTTGACATGCGAAACACTAATTACATTTCTTGTGCAGGAAGAATCAGAGCCTAATACACATACCCGGGATCCCAGGTGAACTCCTGCCCGAGTCTCCACTTCAGCTTCATCTTTCTCCAGGCAGGGGAGTGGTGTGTGTGTGAGGCCCCGCCTACTCCCCGCCCATGTTCCAACCACTTTCTGTTGCTCCCCACCCACTTATGACTATCTGGGTCTAGCCCCATCCCTGCATAGCTAGCCCCGCACCTACACGAAGACACTATCCCGTAAGAGGAAGAACTCCATTGTGGGAAGTTCGCAAGTATGCCAATTACAATAAGAAACATGCTTCAGTAAACGCCACAAGTCACAGTCACAAGTTTCTATTCCACAATTTTCTAATACAGATTTTCTAATCTTCACTTCCAGCCCTTATGGACCCCGGTGGTGGATACTCTTTAATCACGAACAAACTACCAATAATGGTAGAGGTACGTGCACTGTACATATATAAACACCAAAACCTATTACAAGGAGAGCACGTAAGGAAAAAAGGTATATACAAAGTAAATCTTTATTAAACAATATGATTTAAATACATATAAAACAAATATATAATATAAAAGCATCTCGGCACCAAGACACATATAGGAAGGTACAGATGAACAGAGGCACAAGACTACAGGAACTAGGATGGAAATCCGTATGTATATGAAGGCACAAATAAGAAACACAAGGATGACCACAGCGATAAAGTGAAAAGGAACAAATGAAATAACATACAGCAATGGTACTTCGGTGCTCAAAAGTTACTAACCAAACCAAGAAAAAAGGCTGAAAACAGCAAAAAGCCTGGTAATGAATGGTGCCAACATACCAACCCCAACGTACGTTTCGCTGCAATGAGCTTCGTCTTATTTGTGCCTTCATATACATACGTATTTCCATCCTAGTTCCTGTAGTCTTGTGCCTTTGTTCATACGTACCTTCCTATATGTGTCTTGGTGCCGAGATGCTTTTATATAATTTTTTTTATATGTATTTAAATTATATTGTTAAATAAAGATTTACTTCGATACTCTTTAATCCGCATAACTGAGGCTAAGTAAGAGATTCAATAAAGTAGATGCTGGAAAACTTAGGAAGTGGAACTGGCGATATACCAGCTAGACCTACAATGTTCACCATGCACTCTTACACTTAGACGAGCAGCTGAGAAGCTACACCTTGGCTATCCTGTCTTTATGGCAGCTCTGCTGGTGCCTAATACAATCCCTTACAAGATTTCAACGGAGAAAGACAGCAATAGCCCATCATTTGAGCAAAATGGAATTATCTCATTTAATAAAATAATAATCATTTTCATCACATGCTTACAATCGCTGCATCTCCTATTTTGGCTGCTATAATCTAATCGAAACTTTTTCTTGCAGACTAGAAAAGGCCCTCTCGGGGCTCTATGGGCTGGTTACAGGGGAAATCTCTGATCTCATCAACTGTGCCATTTACATCTCAAGAGATGCTTTCTCTCAGCTGGCCTGATTCAGCACAGCCCCATAGACTGCATTAGAAGATGCTGCGCCCCTTTAACACACGGAGAGTAAGAGTGACTCTATATCCCGGCTTTTTAAGGCTGTGCAGGCCCGGGCGAGGAGAGGGCGGCTGGGGGGCTGTCCTAGTTGCAGTTTCAGACTGAAGAGTAAAAATGGAGCTTTGTCATTCATTGAAGAGAAGATTCCTTATTACATCGGAGCTGGCTGAACCTTTATCTGCTGGTGTCACTGAGAAGCCTGGTTTCCTTCATGCCTCACCTCCCTCTGACATTAAGTATGTCATCTTATCTTCTAGTGCGTCAGTCACAAAAAATCTGATTACAAAATCTACAGGGCCAAGATCCAGGTCTGCTTAAACAGTCACTAATCTACAGCGCTAGAGTATATAGGGATAGCCATCTTATTTGGTTTTTGCTCATTATGATGAAGGAATGCCATTCAAAGACACAATGCAAGAAGGAAGGAACCTCCACCAAAAATAATAAAAATTAAATAGCCAGCCAGTTTTGCTATATAAAAACATTTAGTTTAGAGTTAGCAGGGGTCAATAGGAGTGTCCAAGTTGGAACAATTAGCTAAAAGCTGGTTTAAAATTGATAGCCTTTGTACTGTACCTCATCTAGTAAAGGCATCGTATTCTGTCGGGGAGCGTGAGATCGCTCGCAAGGCATTGAACGTACCGGTATTACCCTGCTGCCTGTCAGAGTCAGATAAGGTAGACTAGGCAAAGCGATGTGTAGGTATTACAAGAATGTCTATCGGCAGCAGGTAACAGATTGAAACGTTAAACCTGGAGCTTGTTACCATGGAATCAGACCTCCCTCGGGAAGCGTATTACGGCTCGCAGATACGCAGCCAGGGGAAGGAATGATCCTTCACCAGTCTGCAGACTTTACTAGGTCACCTGGATTGCAACTAAATTACACAAACTGAACAAAAAGTTAAGGCTGTGAACGTCTACAAAAATAATGCAGCAGCAGCAACCTAGAGGGGTAGCGTGTTCGTTTTGCCTAAATCTTACACTATATTACTAATGACCCCTGACCAAAACAGCAAATAGACAGAGCGTTGGATTCTTTCCTGAAGGCAGGCTGACCGCTATTTTCTCCCCTGGCACTCAGATACAGACAGGGGGCTGATCAGCCAGAAAAGATGTATCTGGCTCTAAGATAAAATACAGCCATCCTGCTGGAGACGTTTCAGGTCAAAATGTATGTTTCAATTATTTTGAACACAAAACCGTAGTATTCTTGCTTGTGGGAATACCTTTTGCTCTTAGGGGTCTCACCCTTCCTTTATTGAATCCAAGAACGCAGATAGGGTTGCTACTGCTTTCTGATGGCCTTGAGCTATCTGCGTTCCTGATCAGTGGTGGAAGCAGGGACTTAACACAAGACCCAGGGGCCCCAACTCACCTAGAAATGCCCCTGCTCTTCCTTTCTCCTCCAGGAGCAGATATGATGTTAGTGCAGCACATGTCCAGATATAGATTATTGGTATACTCATACAGGCTTTTATATTGGTACGTATGCACAATCGATGGTAATATTTGTATGTAAATGATTTTCTTCGAGCTCAGCAGTTCTTTGGTGTACGTGATGCTCCTTGCGTTTCATTAATACTGAGAAAATAGGGCAAAGCAATGGGATAAAACACTTCTACAAACACAGGCTCGAGTTAATTGCTTTTTCTCCCATATCTGCAATCAGAAAACGGGCTGACTGCTCAGCCTGTCAGCTTTCCTCCTCTGAATGCACCGAAATGCTTGCTGATTCGTTCGTGATTAAATAAAAGTTTCACTCCCAAAGGAAAGATTATGAACATGCAACATGTAAATCTACTATGCGTACTTATTTAATTAGGCAGCCATTGTAACACACGAGCGTGATGGCAATTTAAAGGGAATGTAGAACCTTAAACTTAATAAAGCAACACAGCATTTATAGACACAAACGTGAACATCCCACGTTACCTATCAAGAGCTCCTTGGTTGGGGCAGGAACCGGGCAGTTGTAGAGAGGGCCTTGTTGGGAATAAGTTTCCAGCTTTGATTATATATGAGTTTTATATAAAACGCACGCCAGTGTGTCCGCTTGAATGACTCAATCATAATAACAAGCAGATCATAAAAAAACTTACCATTTAAAAAAATATAGTTTACATCTTATATTTCAATCAGTCGAACCCAAGAGACTAGGTTTGGGGTTTATTCGCTACGGTGGGTCTGCAGGAAAACTCAAAGCTGATTGCATTATGGAGGCCCACCTATGGAGGCCCACCTGCAGCACATCTGGATAGTGGCTCCAGTGGAGGTGGACTCAGGAACGCTCACTAATTTGCCAGCTCAGCCATTCTCGGAGAAAAAGCTCAGTGGGGTTGATCTTTCATCACGGATTATGAAGTCAATTAGTTGAAACTGCAATTTCACCTGCAAACGCTTGCCTTCGTGCTGAAGCTTCTTTGACGTTACAATTCAGAATGGGCTCTGATTTGCTATTTACAGTAATAGGGATTTAACAGAGAAGGTCGTAAAAGTCTTTATTGAGCAATTCTATTAAAATGTTGGCTATGCTTTAAATGTAGAAAATAACTTGTCTTTTTGTTAATGACAACAATCATCATTCAAAAGACAAAAGCTGTATGATACAGCGCTACTGAAATATTATTTCCCACGTGGGTACTGACAGCATGCCAGGGTGATCCATCTGCAAGTATTATGCCAAGCAAAAACAATGTACACGGTTTCAAATGTCACACGAGGGCCAGACAAAGCTTTTCATCAGAGACCCACTTAGCATGTCCAGGGCCGGTCAGCCAACAGGAGACAGACACTCAAAATACTTGATTTACTTCCACCTTGTTATGCCGTTATGGTTATCTGCACTATATGTCCAAGACCTATCCTATTCAAAAAAGGAAAACGCAATGAAAAAAGAACAAGTTATCAAACTCGCCCATACTTTAAAAAAAACACAACTCATATATAGATGTGCGCTTAAAGTCTACTACGGATACAGTAGGAACAACATATAAAGTATAAACCTATAGCTTCCCGGTGTCTAATGCTTGCGGAAAGCAAACCGCACGATCATCCCATTACAGACACTTCTGTAGATGTTGTTTCTATCACAATCTATAGTTTACGGTCTGTTTACGCGACAGCGATTCCATTTTATTTTTAGTGCCAGCAGATTCCATACAGCTAAGATAATATCAGGCCCTACTAATTGGGATAATTGTTCTACCAATGCATTTACAAACTGTCTAGGACAATGTTTAGAAGTAGTTTTCCACTAAGTGGCACCTAGCCCTTTTTGAGAGGTGTCCAATAAAACGTTATAGATATTCCAGATCCTTAAATAAATCATCCTAATTTATACGGAATATGCTAAATTATTACCGCTATTTAAAGTCTTTGTAGCCAAAGCTTTCAAGAGTCACAAATGCAAGGAAAATGTATCACCTTGACTCTAAAAAAAAAAAAAAAAAAAGTGCCATTCACCAGTGGGAAAAAAAAGCCGGGTTATCATAGTGCAACAGACAGATTAGCCCCTCACTTGTGCAGTTAGCTACTTAAATAAACACTTTAAAAATAGCCATTGCACCTTAAGGCCAACTGACTTGGCACTGCAACCCTGAAATCCTATATGATGGGTTGGGTTCTCCCCAAGCAGCGTGACATCACCCCGGCAATCACATAGCATGCCCTGACCTCCTCGGTGCAAGGAGTTTGTCTAAATAAAGAATGCATTCCCCCTTCCTGCTCTTTTTTGGATGTGGGTCACTGTATGGAAAATCTTACACGCACCTATGGGAAAGAATACGTCCCCCTTTAGTTGGCGATATGACGTAGATGTTAAACACGACAGGTAGTCACGTTTTTTACTGCCAATCCACCCAAACCTCTTAAATATTGAAAACTCGTCACTATATAGTAACTTATTTGGACTGGCTGAGTAATTCTTCTCAAGCAATATCTAGGGGAGAAGGGGCTTGGAGTTTACCAAACTTCATTTTGACGTTTTGTGGTTTGAGGTTTGATAGCTGGAAATGAGACCTTTTCGCCTGTTCTGTCAGAGAAGCTGTAGAAACAGTTATGTATACTACAAAAGGATTCATTCGAGGTTCCTATTACTTTAATAATTAGATAAGTGTAGGCCCTCCTAAATTATCTATGTGGCATAATTCAGTTCATTCATTAATTAGAAGACTTCTTGAGAGGAAAGCATGAGATCTCAGAGTATAAGAAACGTATGGATAAATGATCCTAGTACAGGTTGTTTCAAACTGTAAAGAACTAGGATGGAAGAGTTATTTGGCTCCTTGTTTCCCTTCTTTTCTTTACAATTAATTTATAATACTTATGTGCTCTTTATGTTATTATTATGTATGTTTAACAGTGTCAAATAAAAACACAAGTTATATGATACCAAAAGTCATAAGCAGAATGTATATCAGATACAATGGGAGGCTTTCAAAAGGTTCAAATGTAATATGAAATACTTATGTGTTTTATTGCCTCCTCCATTGTTTGGCTGTTTATTTTATTCAGCAAAACTGTGTAGTTGATGATGGAAGATATGATTTTGTCCACTCTTTTCTGCGATTCTACATATCCCCATAACGAGCCTGTTTACTGATCTATAAACGCCTGTCAGTCTGTTTTACAGGCCCATCACCAAGGGATAAGGAAGGCAGGGTTTCACCACAACCTCCACACTTCCATGTTTTGAATGCTTTGTGCGTTAGTACAATAAGTCAGTTGAACGCTTTGCCCATGCTTCCGTTTTTAAGATGTAAGGTATTGTATCCTGTTCTCACGTCGTGCCATATAATTCCCTGTGCTGATGATATTCCTCTCTGGTTGCAAGAAGTCCCAGCTTAGCTCTCCAGCCACCACACTTCAGCCATTCTACTAAGGATTACGTTCCGGAAGCTGTACAGCTGTTCTTCATTATACCAGATACCACTAGTAGGAATCACGAGCTATCACGGAGAATACAGTGCAGGGGCTGTACTGTGCTGTCCCTCTCGCCTCCCCACTGTCAATCTTTCTCTAGAAACCTAAAATGTTTGGTGGTATGAGCGCATCGCATTCACAAAGCCCATACAAAAAATGACCACTTTTAGAGGTTTATTTTGGGAGAGTCATCACTAGAAAAGTCTTATATAAAGATAAGCAATTCACAACACCTATTCAACCCGGAGCCAATCAACATCAGTTCGATACGTATTTTACATTAGCGAGGTGCTGCTAACGAGCCGCCGTGCTCCAAACTCCATGAATGTTGCTAGTAGACATGACTCAACAATGGAGCATTAAATACGATGATAAATCTAATGGAAGATTTTCAGAACCCGAATCGGTTATGGATTATCTGTTCCAGGTGGATGGTGACAAAGATATGGATATTATCCTTAATAATAAAGCTGCTATATTTTTATAAAGCATGTGACCCAGCTTGTTTAATATCAGGAACATTTAGCCATTGTTGTTTTTCCAAGCCTCGGGGGAGCGTGTTTGAGATCGACATTTAAATCGTTGACACACACACAGCATTGTGTTCAGTTTAATAACATTAATATTGTAATGTTTTTTTTTGAGAACGTCACCATATGGTTTTTGGTGTTTACATCAGTTTGTCTCGAGCATATGCTCTGTAAGACTAAGTATTTACATACAGCTACACACATAACTTAGCATGAAATACTGAAACACAAGGTGTTTGGTTGGTTTGTGGAATTAAGGGAAAGCCATAATCTTTAGTTCCATGTTTAGCACATTCCCTCAAGTCTCTTTTGTGACTGACCCGATCCATCAGTTTAACCGGTGACATCAATAACGGTCTAGGAAATAAACTCCACTCAAATATAAGGCATCATATCAAATGAAGCGTATAGTGGTTTACTTCAGTTTCCCATTAACAATTTGCTCTACTATATCTCTATTATTTTCTTATCAGAAGCCACAACTCCACAATTTAAGCAGACGGTTTGTTTTAAAACCATTGCAGATGACATTTATAGACCGCAATAAAGTCACCTCATTGAGATGTTTTAATTCTTAACACTACTTTTCCCTTTATCATGTTTTATTAGGGGTGGACTGGAAAGACCATATAACCTGTGGACAGCCAGTCATCATGGGGGGGTAGATTGTGTTATTCTACACCTATATTTTTTTTGTGGAAAACCTGAACACTGCTGTTCCAAATACCCCATGCCTAAGATTGGTGGTGGGCATCCTAAGCCCCTCTGTCCCATAATGATCACGTTTCCCTGTCTTCTGCACGTTCAGCCAGACCCAGATAAGTGTGAAAAAGAAGTAGGTGGCATTCCAGACTCTGGTACTTGCACACAGACTGATCCATGGCATTTGTATACATTCCTTATTAAGAAAGCCCCTCTTACATTTCTGATGAAGAAGAGTGCACCAAAAATAGGACAGCGATAAGCTTCAGCGTAGGATGGGGAAGAGACAGGATGAGAGAGACATCAGAGACAAGGCAAGGAGGGAGTAAACTGATAAGGTGTGACTGAAACAAGAAGCCAGTTTAGCTGAACTAAGATTGTACAGATGATACCGAATAAGCTGCAGGAAAACCGCTTGATGATTGTATGAGACCCAAGGCATCTTTTTTGTGTAAATTAAGTCCTCAGTAACTCCGGTCTGTTACTGTGCTTATATCAGAGAGACTGATGATTAACGGATCCAAAAAGAAATACTTCCGTTATTAGGATACCTTCCACAACAATCACCCTTGCGCTTGAATGATACAGGACACTGATCTCACTGAAATAAAATATAAATCCCGCTGGCCAGACAACATTTATTCACTTGTGTTTCATATTTGCTGTAGCCATCCCAATAAACGAGAGCGTGTGGTCACCGTAAATCACTATGGCTTAGCAGGTGCTATGTGGTCCAGCAGCTCAGCATGCCCTGTCCCTGCTGTCTCAGCGTGGGGATGGTCTGGAAGGTCTCAGGTACACGGATTCCAGGCACGTGGAGCTACAGTAATAATGCAGGTGCAACATATGACACTTCTTGTCTTCTACACAAACGAGCAAAAAAAGAAATAAAAAAGAATGAGGTCTATTCATGATGGAATTTGCAGGAGAGTTGAACATTTCAGATCATTCATGCATTATCAAGGGCAAACCCGCAGCAGGCTAAGAAGTCGTAAGTTGGACCTGCATAATACAGACACTGATTCTATCCATTATAAAGGGCCAACTTGGCTCTTAATACCGCTCACTTATCCTACAAAATCTCTTTGTAGTGAATAGACCCCACTACAGACCATGAAGTCAAGCAGGGTATGTTTAGTTGCAGTTAAGACATAGCTTGGTTGAAATAAAGTGCATTCAAACACATGGGCCATCAATGCAGTCCTGTGCTTGGAAATGCACTTCCATGTATTGGGGAAAAAACCAAGCAGATACTTAGTGCTGTGAGGGACGTAAAGTGCCGACACTGTCCGACCTCTTTATAAACAAACAAGGAATCACTGGGTGCCTTTAACAGCAAGTCCACATCTTGGCAGCATAGAATGTCTCCAACAAACTCTTAAGAGTCCCAACTCCTTCAGGAAAATGAACCGTTTTCCAAGCACTTGCATGAGAGAGAAACCTATATTTCCTGAAGCAGAGAAAGGCTCTCATTTCATACAGAGATCACATTTCTCCACAACAGAAGCTCTCATTCTGGATCTGTACAGTGGACTTTGATTTGCATCTTATTTAAATTTGGAAACCATGGGGATGTTCTATGAAAATAACGGGGTCATTATCAGAAAGCAAACTGAATTGTAGATAACATTTTTTTGTGTGTTGGCCTTGGAAGTGCATTGGTTGGTAAGAGAGCTGCCACCTTAAGACTCCATGCTAGATCATTTATTTTCCTCTCTTCACCTCAGGGTCTTCTCTGATACATTTCCACTTTAATTTGGATTCAAATGCACAATTCACTGTATCAAGGTACTAGTGATTTATACTACAAGTCACTTGCCCCACGTTACTTCTGCACACAAGTTAGATATAAGTGGATATACTCCTCGTTCACAGGTATTTATACCTGAGGGGAACTCAAGGAGAAGCCCCTACTGCTAAGATATAAAACAGAAAAATCCATGTAAATCACATATGAGTTAATTCTGTAATAAATAAAGGTTTGCCGTTTCTGAGCAATATCGCTGCAGACATCCGACTGCAGCATTATCCAGATTTCTAGGAATTACACGCAAAACCTGGGGACTTAACCAATCTTCTGTTCAAATCTCAGAGGTGACAGACAACGTTATTTATAACGTTTATAATCAGCTGTGTGAAGATTCATTTAAAAATGAGAAAGTACCCTGTGGGCATCGGAAGTGCGGAAATTCAGACGTCACTGGTCACATCATGTTTTAAAGCAGGAACTCCAGGTCTCAAGGGCCACAAATCAAGCCAGGTCTTCTGGATGTCTCAGCATGGCCACTGGCATTAAATCCTAGTCTGTTTGTGGCTCTTGAGGCCTGCATATACAACATAAATAACAGAAGAAATTAAGCTACATGGCCTCATCAATCAGGAGTCTCTGGGTGTTTCAGATTATTGCCCAGTGCTCATGAGTTCTGTCTTAGATCATAGGTTCCTGTTTTGCTACTCGAAACTCACACATAGACAGTTATATTTTTAACCATCTGTAACTGGTGGTAGCTGTAAGGGCCTAAGGTCAATAACATATGCCTCATATATTGTATACCCGTATTCTTCCACAGCAACAGTGAGCATAACCATTGCTCTGACCATTACAGAAACTGCGCTTCCAGTCATCATGGAGTGTCCTCATGTGACCAGCAACATGACATCATTCTTGTTTCCACCTTCGGGTTCCAGTCATACCTGTCCAACTCCTCCAGCGACAACCTGACCTACAAAGTATTGGGCCCATTGATGGCGAGATTTACAGTCGGACATGAGATACAGAGGAGAGAATTACCAGGAGACAGAACCACACAGACGCTTCCTCAGAGGTGAAGGACGTAAGTTAGTTTAGTACACATGATGGTGAAAATGTATTCATCATTCCTCTGCCGAGCTAGCCTACTGTGTTTTATACCAATGACAACTTTCCTTCCAAATCACAAAAGTATTTAGAGGAAAACCCTACTCAACCTGATCCCGTACACCTTTCACCATAATCACCACTACAAGTTTAAATGACAATGACAAGTTAAGGAAAGTACGGTTTAAAATAAAGTTCTAGATTTGCTTTGTCTGGACCATATTTATTTTGTTGTGTTGAAACTGAAAAATGTATTTTTCTCTTTTTCTCCAATTAATTACTATTTGGCAGGTTGAGTAGTCCTTGAATGTATGTCTTGTCCCCATCTTAAAACACTTGCAATGGGCCTCCTTGTCCCAAGCCCACTAGCCGTCAGACTCCTCCCCTGGCATGTTCTTCATCCAGAGGCATATTATCTGCAGACGTGGTTTGGAGATATGGTATCCATGTCCTGTCAGAGAGTGTCATTCAACAGTCTCTTAAACAGAGCTAAACCCGGGCCCCATCAAACCCTATTACAGTCTTTACAGCATGGGGGGAAGCTAACCGTCCATGCGGTAAACAGAAAATGATTAAGAACGAGCGTTTCATCAAGAGAGACTAAAGCGGTCTTGGGAACCAAATTGTGAAAAACAGTTTAAACACAAACTCCCCACAAGCCCCCGTTGGCAGAATGCTCAGCACAACTCCCATCATATAAAACCTTTTACCGAAGTCAGAGTTTACTCAACGACACTTAAACAGAAAGCAAATGCATAAAACGCAGATGAGACCTAGGAGCATCCAGTATGACCTGTCTGACAATGGAGGGACTGACTCAGGGTTTAAGCGGTGACAGACACATTATTCTATAGCTCTTAGAAAATAAATTGCACCAACAATAATGTAGCTAAAATGCAGGTTTGGGGTGCTAGAGAATTACTGCTTGGGGTGTCACTTTGGCTAGAACCGGCCCTGAACCATATCATCATTTTTTTACATGCTCCTGACCAGTGCTATCAATCTGATTTATCATATTTCCAATGAAGATCCAAAGAAACATAACTGGGTTCTCTCGTTTATCTCCCGAGTCCTGGAGATTTCAGACCAGTCTTGATAAATCAGTAATATTCTGATTTAATAATACCTACGCCCAGGGCCGGCCCAAGACTTAATGCCGCCTGGGGCGAAGTTTAAAATGCCAACCACCCCCCCCAACGCCGGGGGGGCGGCATTTTAAACTTCGCCGCCGCCATTATCTACCCTAACCCCCCCCCCCGGTACTTACCTTTAAACAGTCCTGCGGCGAGTCTCCTTGCTCTGCCACGGTGCCGGCTTGTAATGCTGAGCGCCGTAAATTGACGTCACTCCCGGCGCTCAGCATTACAAGCCGGCACCGTGAGAGAGAGACTCGCCGCAGAGGAGAGAGAGAGAGAGGGGCGCCGAGCGGGTAAGCGAAAATCACTCGGCGCCCCTCTCTCTCCTCCGCTTAAAAAAAAAAGCGCTTGGGGCGGCAAAGTGCCGCCCCTTCAAAAGTGCCGCCTGGGGCAATTGCCCCAGTCGGCTCCATTGTAGGGCCGGCCCTGCCTACGCCTCACTACCGGTGCTTTTCTCCCTGGTATACCACAGTTTGACTATCAACGTGTTAACTTCTGAAAAGTCTCTGGATCATCTGATATCCCCAGATATGTATATAATAGTAATTGTATGCAATGATGCATATGGTATAATAATTGTATATACCGAATAATAATAATGGCCCTGTTCAGTACGCGTGCCTGGGATGCAGCAATCTTCCTCTTCATCCTTTGGATTACAATCCCCCGTGCTGGCGGAAGTTGGCAGCATTAAAGGTAAAGCAGTGCAAAAAGGATTTTTGATGTTCAAAGCACAGCACATAAAACAAAAATATTAAAAAAAGACGTTGTGTAAAATGACAGCGCAGCTAAATTACAACACGATTGTGCGGCACGTTTGGGTTCTTGGACAGTTGCTGCAAAATATCAGTGATAGAAAATGTAGTTAAGGGTTCTGCAGCCGAATGCATAAGAAATGCACGGGGGCAGCATATGTTTAGATTTACTTTACATAACAGAATTGTCTCTACTCTATATTCCTTGTTTTATCTGTACAGCAAGGGGTGTGATGTAAGAATGTCATTCTTCCAATTGTTACATATGAAACAGTTCCAGACAGCTTTCCTCATCACATCCAGCATGTAGAAAATGAAATTACGTGGATCAGCCCTAAACAAATATCTCTGTTCTATGAGAAGGGACGTGTTTGTCACGTTCCGCAACAGTAATGGATTTAAGGAGCTTCAAAATCATAAAAATAACGTACAAAAAGATAATTTTAAACACTAAATGTAGTTCCCTAGGTACATGGAGTTTGCCCTGAGCAGCTGCCAACAGTCTCATCAGTAGCGGGAAATTGATATCTATCAATATTTTATACAATGTTTACTCGAAGCACAGTAGGGCTGCAACAACTATCGATAAAATCGGTAATAATCGATAATGAAAATAGTTGCCAACGAATTTCATTATCGATTAGTTGAAAAATACCCCTAATTTTATAATCCGTTTCATTCAGTGTCACAGCAGTTCCTACTTATAGTCCCTCCCTGCAGGCACTCTGACAATTGGCCCCGCCCCTTTTTTCTCCCAGTGTTGACTGGCCCCGCCCATTTCTTATAACATCCACAACTCAGCAACTAATCTAACTGTGGGTATAAAATGAATATTTGGGCTGCTGAAACTTAGGGGAGGTGGGGGTTAATTTGGGACAGATATGGTTAATGGGGTGTTTAGGGTTAATTTAGGGGAAGTTATGGTTAATGGGGTATTTAGGGGCAGTTATGGTTAATGGGGTTTTTAGGGTTAATTTAGGGGCAGTTATGGTTAATGGGGTGCTTAGGGTTAATTTAGGGGCAGTTATGGTTGATGGGGTGTTTAGGGTTATTTTAAGGGGCAGTTATGGTTGATGGGATGTTTAGAGTTAATTTAGGGGCAGTTATGGTTAATGGGGTCTTCAGGGTTAATTTAGGGGCAGTTATGGTTAATGGGGTCTTCAGGGTTAACTTAGGGGCAGTTATGGTTAATGGGGTGCTTAGGGTTAATTTAGTGGCAGTTATGGTTGATGGGGTCGTTAGGGTTAATTTAGGGGCAGTTATGGTTAATTTAATGCTGAGGGCAGAGGGTTACTTTAATTCAATAAAGTTAACTTTATTAAAGTTTATTAATTAAAGTGAAGATTATTAATGTTTTTATTTATAGAAGTATTGTGTTAGTGTGATGTGAACGGGTCTGTGAATCTATGAGGGCACTATGGCATATCTAGGGGCACAGTGGCATATCAGGGGTATCAGGGGGTATAAGGCATATAGGGTATATAAGACATGTGGGGGGTATGTGGCATATCTGGGGGTATGTGGCATCTGGGAGGTAGTGTGGCCAGCGTGGGCTCAGATGTGCATAACTGGAGGGGCAGGTTGGGAAATAAAAATAAGAAATGCATTGTTTTTAACACCCAGTTATTTTAAATGAATAAAAAAATTACATTTCGGTTTTTTTATCTGATTAATCGAAAAAATTATCGGCCAACTAATCGATTATGAAAATAATCATTAGTTGCAGCCCTAAAGCACAGCAACACCTTCACAGTTTTGATCACTTTTGTAGTGAGTCTGTAACTTGTGAAGACCACAACAAGGCTGTTCTAATCAAAATTGGGGACTTCAGTGCTACTAAGAAAACAGGGCGTCTGTTTTGTTAATTTTACTGAAATGTTTACCCTTCAGTTGCTGATGTTTCTGGTCCTTGGAGGCCTTTAAAAAAATAAACAGCGACACAACTATTGCCATTGCTTTATAACCAACAGATTGTAAGCTCGATGGTTCAGGGTCCTCATCTCTATGTGTACCTGTACTCCCTAACATGTATCATCCGTGTTATTCACTGTGCCTCTACTGTAATAGAGCTACAGAATCTATAAACACGACAGATATTTAGGTCTAATGAGGGGGCCTCACAGACTGGAACCGTGATAGAGAAACCCAACTGAACATGAATGGGAACCCCTTTCAAGAAATCAGCAAGTTTTCCGTCAGTCACCAGATCTGATGGGATTTGTCTTGGGCGTCTAAAGTAATAATTTCCTCTTTCACGTGAGGTTTGTGGAAAGGATAGCAATGTTATGTTACACATACAAGAAATGGAAGTGGGGTTGTTGGGTATAATGAAGAACTAAAGTCATCTACAGCTGTCTCTATACCCAGCCACAGCACCGCGAGCTGCCCATGCCCGTTTCTGTAGGCCACAGCACTGATAGCGACTGATAGCGACTACGTGCTAGAAAGACATTTCCAACATATACCTTTACGATTGTACATCTGACAAAACACTGTGCGATTACACTGCTCACTGAACATGAGACGGCCGTGACAAATGAGGGACGCTCAATGGTAAGCACTACACATAAATACTCTGGTATTATATATTACATTATACATACATACATTAGATATACGGTGTATATACACACACGCGGTTATAAGTCAAATAAGATAACATGATCTTGTGGCCAAATCTATACAAACACAAGTGCTGTTCATTCACAATGTCCCTACAACACACCTAATTTAATCAGGTTGCCTCGGCTGGCCATGAGCGCGCCTGGCGGGACATCACTCAGTGACATGACATGGACTCCAGTCTATCCATATACGCTCCAAACCAGTAGCAGAAAATAGCCTGTGCAGGTCACGGGACAAAGGCTTGAACTACTTCATGAAGTCGCTCATTGATCTAATTTTGTAGAGCATTGTTCCACAAATCAGGCCTCCCTTGGCTATTTTGTATACATATTTTCATGTTAGGGAGTAGAAACATTGCAATGTAATGCATTTCCATTGACATGAACGCACCAAACGTCCCCAGAATAACCCAGACATCAACTGATCCACCTGCTACGATGTGAGGAGGTCCTAAAAACCTGGATTCACCACGCATGAATCCTGAGGACCTCTTTAGAAATCATGTAAATGTGTACTATCGTCACCGACTGGTCTGCAAGATGAGCCCTCAAGGGTCTCTAAAACTGATGAAAAAGCTGATTAAATCAGCACAAATGGCTCTGACAGAAGACAGCAGGTGACTGATTGCACTCCCTGTGCTGGCATGGAGATGTTGAAACCCACACTCCTCGGTCAGACTTTATTGGCCTACCTAATCCAGAACATAGTCAAAACAACATTACGCCGTTTCTAGAGTTATTCTGTAACGTTCACTGTCCTTTCCAGAGTTCGGCACGTATACCAATAATTGTAACGCAGTACTTGTTCAGTAAAAGTGGCTTCCTAAGGTGCTGCAAGCGTACAAAGCCCAGCTGCTGAACCGATGTAATACAGATCCAACCCTGAATGAAAACGAGCGTGCCGCACGCTCCCGTTATCATACGGTGCACTTGTGCCAGCAAACTTTTATTATTACATATTGCAAAATGCCTCGTATAACAGGAGCGAGCGGCATATCCATTGTACGGCGCTGTGGAATAGGCCGGTGCTTTATGAGGATTTCAAATAACATTCTGGCTTCTGAAACATATTATACAATCATACACCTAGCAAGCCTTGGTTTCAGGTATGATAATAAAAGCATTAAGAACTCCACACACACCATCTCCTCCTGTAATAAACAGAACCTATTGCACACGCTCACTGCTTTTCATTCTAACACCTGGTCAATATTCTTTCTCCCCAAATTTAACATCAGATATATTTATGCCAATTATTATATATATTATATATGCATTGAGTGCATTAGGTATATATCCGCATACATTGTTACTTATCGATATATATATATATATATATATATATAATGTTAGAGTCATTTAGCAATGTAGAAATGTTATTAAGGAATGTTTTGAACTCCTAATATACCTATTTACAAAGACTTGTTGGTGTACATACAGACACATATAGTGTATAAGCAAACATACACAGAAGGAAGAGAACATTAAGCTGCAGTTCGGACTTTTGCTGGTCTATTGGCTAATAGGTTAGGGAGAGACATCATATCAGCAGGGGGATTCATGCAGTATAATAAAGTAAGAGGGGGTATTAACAAGAAAGGAGAACGACTACCCGTCTGCATTACATTTAAAGCCTTAATTCGAGCAGATCATGTCAGAGGATTTGTGGTCAGCCTGCCTGTGATACAGTGTAACAGGAGCCATGTGTGCACATCCAAGGCAGGAATTGCTGGGGAGAGTCGGGGATCTATCTCGTATCATGCACACTTCACTGCAGAGGGGAAAAAACACGCCACCCCACTACCGAGCCTGGCTGATGAAGCCTCGGTGTCTAAAGCTCGCGTGTATCCTCCTTGTGTGTGTGGATTGCAATGAATGGATGTAGTCTGCCACTGGCTGCATTGTCTGGCAAGGGTTAAATACTATGTAACAATGCTCAGCAGTGTTCTGTATACCGCAGATACATTGCATCCTGCCTTATTCGAAGCCCTAGCTTAACGCTTTAAACGCTGGAGGGCTGCAAAAAGCACCCTGCGGACCCCCTGGGCACATCAAGGGTTAAAGGCAGTGGATCAGCCGTGGGTATGCGGGCAATGCCGTCTGAACATATCCCAGTTTTAAATTCTGGCATCCGTGACTAATTATCATGAGTGATAATTACAAATGCGGCTCCTCAGCTCTAACCTCTAAGCCACAGACCTTCCCAAGGCAAGAAAAAAGATTCCTCGGAGTGTTGAGGAAAGGTCATGTGCCTTGTGTGGTGTGGATATTGGATATTATTAGACAGGGATCCCGAATCTGCAGCCAAACTATCCCAGACCGGTAGAAGCACCACCTGCCACCCCAACCCTTTAAAAAAAAATCAGGACCGGGGGGCTGCAGATCCACCAGCAGTCCTGCCCCACGTCCGGAATCCACATCCACGGTTTCATTAACGCGTCTGGCCATAAAGTTTGGAGGCGATTGCACTCGCCGGCAGCAAAGCCTTTGTCATGTATTAATCATAATGCCTGGCGTCTGCCAGTCACCGTAGCGGGCGTCCCTCCGCGTACACCTCTGCAATCCCGAGCATGTCGCTAGCCGGCGATGGCCGTGAATGCAACAACCGAAGACAAACGTACAATGGGTGCCGGCTCTGCAGCCCGTCAGCAGGGATTATACCGCAGTACTTACAGTCCGGAGGAACTGGATCTCATCCTCCACTTCGCCCCCTTCAGCCATGGCTCTTGAGGAGTCAGCTCTGCTAAGACTGTGCTCGCCTCCGCTGGCAGCTCAGCTGGCTGTGCGGCTTTTCTAGCGCTATTAGCATACAGCTAATCCACCTCCATATAGGGAGCCCAGATACCCTGCGCTCACTGCTGCACTGCAGACTGTCAACCCCCTCACTGCCAGCAGCAGCACACACACGATCTGGGGGCATTTCAATGCAGAGCCTACACTATGCCTAGCCCCTCACCCCTTTGGACATAGACACACACGCATACACTGACCTCCATACACTACTTTCTGTATATTTATGCATAGTACACAGATGATGATTTTATATATACAGGTATATATAAAATAATCTTCTGTACACACACACTCACATATATATTTATTTATATATTTACATACATATACACACACATACACACATATATATATATTCTTTAGTTTCTTTACAGGACTCTCCCCTTTAGATTTATACACTGAAATTAAACGAGAAACTTTATCAGTACATGTGTGCTATAGAACGATTTATTCACATACAGTATTCACTGTTCTTTAAGACCATACTGAAAGCATTCGCTGTGGTTTCCTTTGCCAATATCCATTCATTCTTACGGTGCTAGGGGGTTGCTGCGTTTGCATCTGTCACTCAGGGGGCAATTGCCGGAGTCCATGGTGGGCTGCTCGGTGTTGTGCAATGCGGTGCTGGAGTTGGTTTGCATGTTGGAGAAATCTTGGGATGTGATGAGGGTTACTCATTTATCATTAACGGAGCTCATTAAAACAGGGCTGGGAGGTTTGCAGACGTTTTGTAATGCACACAAATGTTTTGCTATTTGGTAAATGCCACAAATGTCTGGCAGGATCCCTGGCTGTGACTTCAGTTAAGATGTAATATAATTAATGCATTTCCACTGGATTAGGTTCTGGGATACAATCCATAGCCAAGGATTAGATTCTATCAGAATGGGGGTCTCCTTCCTAATCAGCTCCATGTCAGCCTAATAACTTCCAGGGATTGCCCCAAACCTACTGGAGACCAGGGGCAGCAAGAAAAATAGCCCAGTCCAACATGGATCCACCCACTTATAGAGGCAGGAACACAGTAGGGTAAGCTAAGTCAATGCTATGTGACCCCCTGGTAATAGCATGGCTGCATACAGGGCCGGACTGGGAATGAAAGCCCTGGAAACATTTGGAGACCAGCACCATACAGTTTATCTCACGGTCAAGCTCTTATACCCACACGCACCCCTAATACATACCCGAGTCACACTATTTGCCATACAAATAACTATAAAACATTTTTTTTATCACATTATTTGTATTAAATGCCAGAAAGCAAAAGTGGTAAAAGGACCTAATAAATTAAATACATTTGAGACATAATGGAATCAAAACATTTGCTACCGCAAACATTTTTAGATGAAAAAGTTCCATTTTATTCAGTGATCACATTATTCTTCATGATATTCTTGTAAGAAACTTTTATTTCTTTATTAATTCATAAACTAATTTAATTTACTAAAAGCTGTGATTGAGAAAAATATTTTTTGTTTTTATTTCCTTTTATTTGCCAACCTGCCCCCCCCAGTTATGCACATCTGCCCCAGGCTTGCCACTCTGCCCCCAGAAATGCCTTATACCCCCCATATGCCGCTCTGCCTCCCTGATATGCCTTATACACTCCTATATGCCACTCTGCCCCATGATATGCCTTTTAACCCCCTATATGCCACTCTGCCCCATGATATGCCTTTTAACCCCCATTATGCCACTCTGCCTCCAGAAATGCCTTTTGACCCCCTGGCTGCATACCTAGAGTATTTGGCACCTGGGGCAGATCCTATATTTTACACCCACCATCGGCCCCTTGCCCCCCCTCAGGTTACCAACTTTCAGATTTGGACAGACTTACACACACATATACTCGCTAAAACACGCACACTTAAAAGTCCATGCACACACTTTTACACACGCTCACAGACACACATCCAAGTTCACTCACACTAACAAATTTACACATCCATGCTCCCACACACCTACACATCCACGCTAACAAATTTACACATACACATCCATGCTCACAAATTTACACATTAATACTGATACACAGACATATACACGCATGCTCACAAACATATACACTCTCACTACCCCTTACCTTCTCCTTCCCTCACTCACCCCAATACCTCACTCACATTTTTCTTTCTGGTGCTCGCACATTTTGTGAGCAGCCTCGTGTGTAACCTCACGATAGATGATCCCACTTTCCTGCCTCCCCAGGCCCTGGGTGAACAATTTTGGACTGTCCCCCAGTAAACCAATTCTGGGCAAGGTGAGGGTGTAATGAACAAGTGTATGTTAACATGAGTGTGTAAGTGTGTGTTAGTCTGAATGTCTAGTGTAAGTGTGGGGGGGCCAGGGGACCACTGGGTTTTAGCTGCTCCCAGGCCAGAAGAAGCCACCCCTCCCCTGGTGACTACTATCAATGTTCCAGTTCATCAATTGAAAACCTCTAGTTTGGAAACAGTAATCTTTTCATATTTTGTCCTAAAAAGGTGAGAATCCTCATAATATAAAAATCTCATTTGTTCTTCCTTATTTTTATATTCTAGTAGTGCTGGACAATCAATTTGTGCCACTTCTCTGTCTCATCATATCCTTTTTCAATCATTTTTTGTTTTAAAGATGTAGTCTGTTCATTATACGTCTCCAAATCTCTTAGGCGGATGCCATCACACATCATGGCAAACTTTCCTTTTCTAGAAAATTATTTGCATCTGCCATTTTAAAGTGAATTTTTGTTTTTATTATTTGGTTCCAAGACTCATTTGTCATCTATAACCATACTATGATTCTCTAATACAGACTAGGACAGTAAAACTGATAATTCTCCATTCATCTGTCACTGTTAAAAATCTACTGCTTGCCCTTTTCCTACTCCAGCGGAACAATTTCAACCTTCTCAATTTCCCCCCCCCTCAAATTTCTCATATGAAATCCATACTTAACACTGCAGGTCAAATTATTTTCCTTTTATCTAAGAAGTTGCCTCACAGAAGCCCCTCTTGATCCCTCTGAGGGTTTAATTGTTTGGCTACCTTCTTTTGGTCCAGTAAAGGTTCTATATGGTGTGATGTAACAATCAATGTAAATAATAAACATAATGTATCGCTGATCAAGGTCTTATCTATCCTCATGATAGCACAAGTTGGTATAATGCCTTCTACACGTTTACATGTTACAACAAGCTATGGTCCAATGAGGTCCCATTGGTGTTCCAATTATGTCCTTCAAGAATCCAAGATTTGGGCTACTGAAAGAAGGCCCATGCGTATGGTATTTATGTGATTTCTCTGAGTCACCTAACACTCAGTGGCTTTAAACAAATGTTTAACACTTAGGAAAATGATTATGCAAACCTTCCAATAGTTATGGACACTGTCGGCACGTGTACTGTCAGCGGGAGGAAGAAGGAAAAGATTGGTGGCATGGTAATACAGTATTTTACCCCTCAAATGCTTACGTCAACGATTATGCAAACTTTTCATATAAATGTTTGTTTCATCATTTTCCCAACAGTGAAATCACTGACAGTTTAAACTCCCATAAATAACAGTACATTGTAGCACTATAGATAAGAATTACTGAGATCACACATTAGATCTGGCTATAGCAGAACAATCAGCAGTTTATCAAGCTTCTTTCGCTAGCCTTTTAACCTTTTGCCCAGAGTTGCCTTTCTGGGTGATAAACCACATAATTGCCTTCAAGTAGCTGGCAGGCTGAATGCCCACATATGCTTAGTTACCCATTGCAAAATGGAAACGCTGTCAATAACAGTTCTGTGAGAGGATGTGAAGAATAAATACTATGCGCAGAAATGAGAAACTGGCAGCTATGGTCAGTGATTAATGTGGCAATGGCATAAAAGACTGCCAGTTATGGTTAAACACTGACTATATTGAGAAATAAATATAGCCTTTGTTATTTACCAGCTGTTTGCTAGATATTTACCGCAATTTTATTTAAAAAAAAATATAGATTTCCTGAATTAAATTTTGCTGACATTTTTCAAAGCAGTGTATCTGTACCATGACCTTGGTACCTATTACAAAAACGACATCATAAAAAGTGGAGTCAATATGTCAGAAAACCAAACTGAGTATATGATGTTTTCTGCTCTGATTTCCTTACGGACAGATAGGTAAGTATGTTGTGAACACATAAAACAAAAGTACCAGTAGTGATATATTGTGTTACATGAGTTGCATTTTAGTTGGGCACTGCCCAGGGGAGGTCTGGGGCCTTCTGGCCCAGTCAGCAGGTAAAGCCAATTGGTTCCCCTGCGACTCCCCATCCCTTAGTAAATAGCATCTGCACTAGAACATGCAATGGACTAGTCCAGGTCACACCACGTCAATTTTGAAACATTTGTACGGGAGTAGGCCAACACACCACTGACACTGCCAGTGGCCTCACCGTCGGCAACACGGCTAACCATCCCCCAGTATTTATCTCTATAGCCAACATCGTACTGCATAAGGAAATGCAGGGCCGGCCGAAGACTTAACGCCGCCTGGAGCGAAGTTTAAAACGCCGCCCCCCCCCCCTGGTACTTACCTTTAAACAGTCCTGCGGCGAGTCTCCCTGCTCTGCCACGGTGCCGGCTTGTAATGCTGAGCGCCGGAAATTGACGTCACTTTCGGCGCTCTGCATTACAAGCCGGCACCGAGACCGAACAGTGAGACTCGCCGCAGAGGAGAGAGAGAGAGGGGCGCCGAGCGGGTAAGCGAAAACCACTCGGTGCCCCTCTCTCTCTCCTCCGCTTCAAAAAAAACAAAAAAAAAGCGCTTGGGACGGCAAAGTGCCGCCCCTTCTAAAGTGCCGCCTGGGGCAATTGCCCCAGTCTGCCCCATTATAGGGCCGGCACTGAGGATATGGTATTATGAAGTAATAATTAAAGCAAGTGTAATAGATGAATTCTTATGATATTATCATTAACTAGTTCTCTGCAACTTGTGCTGTAACACAAACCAGTATTGTTCCTCTGTCAGCTTTGCTAAGGGTCCTACTCCATGACTATGTGTAAGAACGCATGTGAAAATTGCTACATCTCACTAGAATTAGCTATTCCCACTTGAGGCATCTGACCCATCGTGCAGTCTCTTCAATGTCTTCTTATCGTGTGTCTAGATCTGTAACGGGGATAAGGGTAAAAAAGATAATTAATATACACTGTGAGAAAGGGCCAAAAACATGCGTCAGGAGGCATGACTTTTGTCCTCTATAACGGATATCAAAACCAAGCATGTTCTGCAGTCCAAGTGGTTGCCTTTGCCCACTGTTTAGTACACGCTGTCCTCCAATTCCTGACCTCTGTCTTTGCTGACTGGACTCTTGGACACTTGTGTTATGGTTTAAGAAGTCGTCTACCAGTCATGTCCTCTGGCCTGTTTTATGACTCTGCCTTTCCCTTCGTATTTTATGTCTGGTGCTCATCTCACCTCTGCTTGCTGTGGCTCAAATTGTTTAGCTTGTGTTGCCCCTTTTGCATGTGTTCCATGTGGATCAGCACAAAAATTAGAAATGACCTCCCAACTATCATATGCATTTAACTGTATATGATGGCTGCAATGTTTATTGAAGGTGGGATCGGTGCTATGAATCAAGCCTCCTGCTGCTTTGAGTTTTGTTTTCGATTTGACAGGCACTTGTTGGGCATGTTCCACATGTGGTAACTGTAACTGGATTTTAAAGCACGGATTTGTATGTATATACCTCGAAAGCAAGGGATAAACATTATATAAACTCCAGTTACAGTGACTACATGTAGGACTTCCCTCTAGGACTTTGGAAATATTGAATGCATTGTCCATAATGATTTTGCAATAAATGATTTTTATTTACAAATGTTTTGGTGACAAACTTGCGTTGAGGATGACAAACACTGCCTGTAGAAACCAGGTGATCTCGGCCCTACAGAGATCACTTCCTATCCTACTCCACTCCAACATAAGGATGTCTGGAGATAGCCCTCCTTGTGCCCTCAGCATGCATGGATCTTCCCGGAAATGAGGAAGCCTTCACAGGGAAGGTCCCAGGTTCTTAACAACATCCATCCTCTCTTATATCCATCAGCTGGTGAAATCTCATAAGCACAGTGTCCATAGCGCATCATTAAGTCTCCCACAGATACCCCAGTAAATGCCCACCATGAGCAATGTGGGGGCCTCAATGAGATTTCTCCAGAGTCCCCTCACCCATTTTATTATGAAGTATACAGGCCGGCTCAGCCCTTCTGCTATGTAAATATGTTAGCGTTGGACCGTCATAATGAATAGCGGAGTGACAATGTTCAAACCAAGCCTCTCCTACAAATGCTCCTTACCGTCTTCACACCCCTGGATAAATGCCCCACAAGGATTGTTCCCTTCTATTATCAGTGTAACTCATTTACCAATTCCTCTTTTGCCCCCTCACCCCACCTTATGGGACTCTAAAGGTAAATACACACATATATACACACAACTATATATATATATATATTTAAATAGTGAATAATAGACTATTTAACTAAAGTTCAAAGGGTGCACAGAAAATACAGTTATTTTTTGCAACATACTTTATAAGAGATTAGTGGGGGGGGTGGCTATATGAAAAGTGTTATACTTACCCATTAGCCTAACTTACCTGCCTTTAAAAATTATATACATACAGTTAGAGACACATGAACCTCTCTACATCATCATTAATGTATATTTTTTTACAAAACCACACACAAAACTCCATAATATTTAATAGTTAAAAAGACAAAGCAGTTTATCTTACATTTGTTTTGGTATCATTTTTTTAATTAGGGATTTACTAACATACGTTTGTAAGATGTACAAAAAAAACAACTGAAAAAACAAAAACAAAGATGGCCGCCATCGCCGCATGCCAGTTTACTGGTCATTTGCGATGACATCATCAACACAAACCTATATATATAGGGCACCGCATGGCATATCCTTGTGCTTTTCCGCGCACTGTACGTGGCAGCTGAGTTTTTCGAGGCTTTGCACGTATACCCAGGAAATGGCTTTTGTTGCTTTTTGGAAGACCAAGAGAAGAGTTGAGGAGAAGAGCCAAGCTTCACCTGAGCAGAGAGACCTTCAAGCAAGATCAAAGAAGAAGACCGGAGACGGGAACCCGAAGAAGAGGAAGAGGGAAGCGGACAGCGACGACAGCAGCAGCACCCGAAGAGATCCAGAAAAGAAGAGGAGGCCATCAAGCGCATCAACAGATGGACCGGCGAGGACCCTCTCTGTACAGGACTTCGCATACCACCGCCAACTGGGGAGAGGAGGATTTGGCCGAGTAAGTCCATAAGCTTTTCTTCTCTTCAGTTTAAATTCCATCCAGAAAGTTATATCCATGGATTTGAGCTTAATTAGTTGATCTGGAAAGCTACAGGAAGATAGTTTGTGTGATAATCATTACATGGGAGGGAGCAGACTGAGGAGCTAACAGACATCTCCGTGGCAGTTAGGCAGCAGCCAAGGCAGCCATTGGCTGATGGAGCTTTCAATCTGTATTGGGCATGTAACAATGTATCTTTGATGCTAAAAAGAACACAGAAGGAAATCCATATTTACAAATACCACATAAACCAGCCCTCAGAGTACAACCCTTTCAGTGACAACCTTGTGAGTTTCCCATAGTTGGCAACATAATCCTGGAAAACCAAACATTTTAGCTACAATTTACTGTTCAAGGAAATCCCAGGATATCTAAAATATATTAGACTACATTATAACATTCAGAAAGAGTGGGGATTGGATGAAAACATTTACTTTTTAAATAATAATTAAAATATCTATTATACTGTTGTTTTTTTTTTGTTTTCAAATAGAAAATGAGTAACATTCTCACTGTAAGAAATACACTGCCTGTGCTTCAGCTCATTGGCCATTTGTGCAGCCTAATCCAGATGCCAATCGGTCACTTCACATTAAATATGGCTATTTTTAACTAGGCTATGAAGCCTAGTGCTTGAAAGCGCTATGACCAGGTCATTTATTGTATATGTGCCATCAGTGCCAAGTTGCAGTAATGAGTAGCCAAATAACTGGGCACCCTGAGAACCGGGCCATTCCCTGGCCCAGGTCAGCCGTTTTATTAATGCTAAGCTTTAAGCAGATGTTATAAAATGCAATTACTGATCATCATGTACTTGACCTAACCGTATCTCCCATCTGTGTTTCATTCAGGTCATGCTGGCTTCCTGGAGGAACGCTGGACTGCTGGTGGCTGTAAAAGTCATCAGGAAAAGAGCGGCGAGTACCAGCAGCATCCTGCGAGAAAGAAGAATACTGGAGCTCGCAGGAGAGAGCGCCTTTTTGTGCCGTGGCTTTGCCGCTTTCCAGTCACCAGTAGGAGATTTCATTTCAAAGCCTTGTCTGCTTGACTCTATGGCTGGCATTATGCTCCTTCTCTGGATCTAACCGGGCATCTATATCTATAATGCTTCATCATATGGTCATGTGCTTTTTTTGTGTCTTTTACATCAGGACCACGCATTCCTCGTGATGGAATTCCTCAGCGCAGGGAGCCTGGACAGGTATCTCCAGAAAGCCGGCCGGTTGCAGCCCCAATCAGCGCAGTAAGTAATGATGTGAAAGAGAAGGGGTCTGAGAGAAGGGGAACTGTGACTGGGCAGAGGTAAGGGTCAGGGGTGGATACCTATTAGTGGACACAGTTTCATAATGTATATCACCATGCTCCATATAATGATCCATATTTCCGTAACTAGCCTGTTCATCTCTTTTTTTTTTTTTCTTCTACCAGGTTTTATTCGGCAGAGATCATCTGTGGCCTCCAATTTCTACACAGACGTGGAGTCATTCATCGGTTGTTTTTATAGTGACCTCTCATAGCTCAACTTTCTTGTTTCCCTGGTTTTGTTTTTGCACTTTTTAAGAAAATGTAATTTTAAAAATAAATAATGTTTATCTTTCGGATTAGGGACCTCAAGCCTGACAACGTGATGATGGACGGCGATGGACATTTGAAGATCGCGGACTTTGGCCTGGTTGCAGAGGACATCATCGGGGACACCACAACCAGAGGAGCAGCAGGGACACACACCCATATGGCCCCTGAGGTGAGAATTTCTATTTATATATATTGTGCTTTCAAATTTTGCTGAATATTGGTAGAAGCAAAGGGAACACAAGGAAAAGGGAACACAATTTAACCCTCTGGATGCTAGGGTTAGTTAACAGGCATCTAAATTAGGATAAACTACTGCATCACAACACATTGGTAAAAACGTTTAAAACACCCCATTATTTCCCTATAAACACCAAATCAAATAGTAAAAGTAATAAATGAAACTATTTAAAAGCCCCTCCCCCTTAGTAGATGTATCCAATGTATGTTGCAGGAATTACACGTAGATTACACATGCAGTCCATGAACCTCAGAGTATACCATATAGTGCAGGGTAGGACTATACCAGAAAGGGTTAAATTAGAAATGTATACTAAAGACCAACGTCCACCAAGAAATGGGTTTGTTTTTAAGTCCAACAGGCTTACTTTTTGAATTCTTGGTATAGTACTGTAAAAATGCCACATTCGTTTCTTTTGTATTATTCTGTAGTTTAGGAGCCGATATAATCATGAGATCTATTTTGTTTCTAAAGAAGGTCAGAGAAAAGGTTATCTCAAATTATTACTTTTTTCTTGCAGGTGTTTCTTAACAAGGCGTACGGCGCTACAGCGGACTGGTGGTCTTTTGGAGTCATCCTCTACAGCATGTTGGCGGGGCGCCTCCCATTCTCAGAATGGCTGCCCAAGAGGGATTACTTCTACCTCATCGTCACCGAGGAGTACTGGTACCCAAGCCAGCTAACAGAAGAGAGCAAGGACATCTTAACTAAGGTGAGTGGGACACACCGATGTCTACACCTGGGGACCGTTCTGTAAAGAGGATAATCTGACTAGGTACGTGGCAACAATGTTAAAGGCCACAGAGTCACGTTAGGGGCATTCATTTAGTTAGAGTGGGATCAGGATCCATATACTTTTTGACAGCAATTATCCCCTTCTGTCAACCATTCTCTTTGATGCGCCAGTCCTAATGGGAGTATAAGGTGTTCCAAAATGTTGGCAATGAGGGACAATGGGCCCAAGTGTCAGAAAAGAGTGGTATTCAGCAATTGCTTTTTTTATTTATAGCTCTTGATGAAAGATCCAAGATGCCGACTTGGTGCCAGCGATGACATCAGATTGCATCCATTCTACAGCAGCCTAAACTGGGAGGACTTGGAGGCGCGTAAAATCTTGCCACCGTACCTTCCACTGTCGGTAAGTACACACACGTTATACTAAACCATCCGGGACTTTCTAGTAATAGTTCAAAAGTTTTATAAGAACTGTTGACATGTTCTTTAAATCAGGGTATAATCTTTCTTCTTTCAACAGCTTTCAACAACTGAGGATCTCCATCAACAACTGAGGAACGACCTCTCATTCTTGGAGGCTAATTGCACCAGACCATCAGAGGACACCCATGCTGTGCCTGGACTGTCTTTTATCAATAGCAGTATAGTAGTAGTAGTTTAATCTTTTTTTTTTTTTTCTTTTCAGAAATTAGTTACAGAAGATTGTTGCTGAAGTCACCAGATTGGGACACCACCTCCTTGCTGCATCACATCGAGCATTGAAGGCGCAACAAACGACAACAGAACCTACCATCCGAGCAGAGCATACCATCCTCCACCATCAACCGTCTAAAGAGAGCATACCATCCTCCACCATCAACCATTGCAGCTGAGGACACCATCCTGTACCATCAACCATCCTCGCTGAGCATACCATCCTCCACCATCCAACCATCCCAGCTGAGCATACCATCCTCCACCATCAACCGTCTAAAGAGAGCATACCATCCTCCACCATCAACCATTGCAGCTGAGGACACCATCCTCCGCCATCAACCATCCCAGCTGAGCATACCATCCTCCACCATCCAACCATCCCAGCTCAGCATTCCATCCTCCACCATCCACCATCGCAGCCGAGCATACCATCCTCCGCCATCAACCATCCCAGCCGAGCATACCATCCTCCACCATCAACCATCCCAGCCGAGCACACCATCCTCCGCCATCAACCATCCCAGTTGAGCATACCATCCTCCGCCATCAACCATCCCAGCCGAGCATACCATCCTCCGCCATCAACCATCCCAGCTGAGCATACCATCCTCCACCATCCACCATTGCAGCCGAGCATACCATCCTCCACCATCCACCATCGCAGCCGAGCATACCATCCTCCACCATCAACCATCCCAGCTAAGCATACCATCCTCCACCATCAACCATCGCAGCCGAGCACACCATCCTCCGCCATCAACCATCCCAGCCGAGCATACCATCCTCCGCCATCAACCATCCCAGCCGAGCATACCATCCTCCACCAACAACCATCCCAGCTGAGCATACCATCCTCCATCAACCATCGCAGCCGAGCATACCATCCTCCACCATCGCAGCCGAGCATACCATCCTCCACCATCAACCATCCCAGCTGAGCATACCATCCTCCACCATCAACCATCGCAGCCGAGCACACCATCCTCCGCCATCAACCACCCCAGCCGAGCATACCATCCTCCGCCATCAACCATCCCAGCCGAGCATACCATCCTCCACCAACAACCATCTCAGCCGAGCATACCATCCTCCACCATCCACCATCGCAGCCGAGCATACCATCCTCCATCAACCATCCTCGCTGAGCATACCATCCTCCACCATCCAACCATCCCAGCTGAGCATACCATCCTCCACCATCCAACCATCTCAGCTGAGCATACCATCCTCCACCATCCAACCATCCCAGCTGAGCATACCATCCTCCACCATCCACCATCGCAGCCGAGCATACCATCCTCCATCAACCATCCTCGCTGAGCATACCATCCTCCACCATCCAACCATCCCAGCTGAGCATACCATCCTCCACCATCCAACCATCTCAGCTGAGCATACCATCCTCCACCATCCAACCATCCCAGCTGAGCATACCATCCTCCACCATCCAACCATCCCAGCTGAGCATACCATCCTCCACCATCAACCATCGCAGCCGAGCACACCATCCTCCGCCATCAACCATCCCAGCCGAGCATACCATCCTCCACCAACAATCATCTCAGCAGAGCACACCATCCTGAATCATATACCATCACAGCAGAGTATACCACCCTCTGCCACCTACCATCCCAGCAGGGCACATCACCCTCTGCCATCTACTATGCCAGCAGAGCACATCACCCTCTGCCACCTACCATCCCAGCAGGGCACATCACCCTCTGCCATCTACTATGCCAGCAGAGCACATCACCCTCTGCCATCTACCATCACAGCGCAGCTCATCCACCATCACAGGTGACAGTATGCTTTTAAACTTTTAGAAATACCAAAATAGTTTCTATACTTGTAATGCATGACTCCTGAAACTGTCCTTTTTTGTTGTCCACAGGTGCGCAGCTTGTTTGCCCGCAACGTCAGCAGGACCACCTACACACATTCCGCAAGGGAGGGGTTCCGGGTAGCCAGAGCCAGAAAAATCGCAGAAATGATCATCGCACCATCAGAGTATGTCTGCTGGCCCCTACCATTACACAACGGAGCAGCTCTCCGTCATTCTAACAGAAGCCTCCATCACTGGGGCCCCTGAAGAGGCCTGAGGGCCAGCATTCTCCATACCGACTATGCGCCCTGGCCTTCTAAAAGACTTCTGTGTTTATGTACAGGGGGTCAGTTCCTATTGATTTTCCCCTGGAACAGGTTTTACCATATTTCCCAAACATTAGAGACTCTGAGGACTGTGGAGCGGTACAATTCTGGGCACCGGTCCTTAAAAAGGACATTATGGAACTAGGAAAAGTGCAAAGGAGGGTTACAAAATGAATAAGGGGATTGGGGGATACTAGTTATGAAGACGTTATGAAAAAATTATATACGCTGGAAAAACGGCGTCTCAGAGGGGATATGATAACATTATATAAATATATATATACGCAGGGCCAATATAACGAACTCTTCAGTGACCTGTTCATTAACAGAAATGTAGAAAGAACAAGAGGTCACCCTCCGAGACTGGAAGAGCAGAGATTTCATAGACGACAAAGGAAGGGATTGTTTACAGTGAGGGCAATAAAGGTGTGGCATTCGTTGCCAAGGGAGGTGGCGTTATCAAATACATTAGATGCCTTCAAAAGGGGTCTGGATATTTTTTTTTTTAGAAAGGCATGACATACAGGGCTATAAATAGAGTAACATTAATATTCTTGATCCAAGGAGAAATCCGATTGCCTCTTGGAGTCAAGAAGGAATTTTTTTCCCCTGATGGCAGAATTTGAATTAGCTTAATTAGGGTTTTTTGCCTTCTTTTGGATCAAGAGTAGGAAAGTTAGGTAGAAGGGTTGAACTTGATGGTCTTATTTCAACCTTATGAACTATGTAACTATGGAGCGCTGATATTGATTTGGGATTGGTTGTGTACTTTGCCAACACAGATGATGTTTTGCAATTATTTATTGTACGTCATAACTTTTGCAACCAGAGAGTGACAAACCATTGTTTCAGTTAATCTGTTTAATGTCCGACCCCCCACCTCCATGGTGCACTAAAATGCTGTTAAAACCAGTCTTTGCCCTGCCTTCCCTTCATTGTATTACACTATGTTGAAAATGCATTTATGTCTGTATTTAAAACCCTGCATGTCACTCTGAATAAACAATTCTTGTACTTCGTCCTGCATTAAGCTTCGGCTAGTGACTTGTGTGACTGGAGAGTCGGTGCTTTGGAGTGTGCCCCTATACAGTTCTTGTAAGAGCTGGGAAGCAGCTACTGAGGGATGTATAGGGCATCCCATCACATTGGTGGCAAGCGGCGGGACATTTCCTTTCTACCGTGATTGACTGACAGGACGGCAGACTTTCGTCGCCTAGACTCAGGGCTGGTGCAAGGATTTTTGCAAACCTTGGCAAACCATAATTTTGCCACCCCTGGCTCCACCCCCACAAGCCCCTCCCCTTTGGTCACACACACACACACTTATACCCCACCTCTTTTAATGCTTGTTATGCTGGGCCGCCCCCAACCAAGTCTCAGCAGACAGCAGCTCAGCAACATCTATGCGCAGGGCAGGGGTGTAATTACAATAGGGGTGCCGCGCAAGCGTGCCGCGACGCTCCCATAAGGTCCTCCTAACTGGCTGACTCGCTCCCACTCCTTCCCATAGTGACTGCGAGCCGCGGCCGCGCTTCTAATGAATGACCGTGGCCAGGGCCGGACTGGGAATGAAAAGCAGCCCTGGAAACATTTGGAGACCAGCACCATATAGTTTATCTCGCGGTGAAGCTCATGTACCCACACGCACCCCTAATACATACCTGAGTCACACTATTTGCCATACAAATAACTATAAACCATTGTTTTTATCACATTATTGGTATTAAAACGCCAGAAAGCAAAAGTGTTAAAAGGACCTAATAAATTAAATTTTAAAAGTTCCATTTTATTCAGTGATCACGTTATTCTTCACGATATTCTTGTAAGAAACTTTTATTTCTTTATTAATTCATGTAAACTATTTTTTAATATTTAATAAAAGCTATGATTGAGAAATGTTTTTTCTTGTTTTTATTTACTTTTATTTGCCAACCTGGGCCCCCCCCAGTTATGCACATCTGCCCCAGGCTTGCCACTCTGCCTCCCAAAATGCCTTATACCCCCTTATATGCCACTCTGCCTCCCTGATATGCCTTATACACTCCTATATGCCACTCTGCCCCATGCTATGCCTTAACCCCCTATATGCCACTCTGCATCCAGAAATGCCTTATACCCCTATATGCCACTCTGGCATATAGGAGGTTAAAAGGCACAGCATGGGACAGAGTGGCATATAGGGGGATATAAGGCATTTCTAGAGGCAGAGTGGCATATAGGGGGTTAAAAGGCATTTCTAGAGGCAGAGTGGCATATAGGGGGTTAAAAGGCATATCATGGGGCACTCTGCGGGCGCCTACTTTGCCTATAGGTGGCGCCGGCCCTGCCTAGACAGGGAAACGGACGTGGCCTCAGAATACCAGGGGCTGCTGCGGGTCATCCCCTCCTGCTCTGCCTCTGGAACAATATCAGGAACTGAGGCAACAGATTCAACGGTCACTGTGGGAGGTGGCCCTCCAGGAGGCTATTATATGCCGGGGTCAGTGTATTCCAAGCTTCAGACAAAGGATTAGAGACCAGCGGGACCGATGGATGTCATTCCTGGGACAGCAACCCCAGGAGCAATGGGTATCCGAATTGGACAAGCTGGTACAACAGGAGGTAGAGCTGGACAACCGATATCGGGCTCTGCAGCGGATTCACAGCAAGAATATTTGGGGACTGTGACAGAATGGTCTCCAGAGGGAGAGGATTTTGATGGCCCTGGATTGTTGTGGGAGAGTCTCACCGATTTCTTTGAATTCCGCAGTGAAGGGGACATTGGAGAATACAGAGGCTATGCTTGGTCTCGAAGAAGACCTGATCTGGACTATCTGGTCATAAAAGGGCGGCAGCTGGAAAGGGCAAACCGACAGCTGCTAGACAGTGTTTGGCGGACTGCCCCAGAGCCTGGGTATTACAGCACCAGCAGAAGAGCTGGCATCGGGGCAGAGTACCGCTGGTCTCTGCTCACCTCTCTCTGTGGCCCCAGAGACTGTGGAAGTGGATGGGACTGCCGTGCCAGCAGAAGCACTTGCCTCTGCCCTCCCTCACCAGAGGATTGTACAAAACAAGCACTGGGGGAACATGTAACCCACACAGGTGGGTGAGACTGTGGTTATATCCGCATAAAATACATTTAAAACACTTGCTTGCCTAAATGAGGGCTCAACAAATCCCGGGTGCCCTCTGTAAAAGATGACAGGCACCTTAGCACACTCAGCACTCTTCGGATCTAAACTTGGAGCATTAGCCGCAAATGCTAAACTCCTCTGTACTATGCACTGGATACAAAGTTATACCGTGCAGCTTTGATGAAATACTTCAGAAATCAATGTACCGCAGCTACTGTTTTCTATATGTTATGTGTCAATCTGTATTTAAAGAGATTAATGTTATATTGATATATTAATGATATATGAACATCACTGACAGGTTTCTGTGGACAGTAGAGATTTATCGCCTCCCTGTGCATGGCTGTCACGACCGAGGTACGGGTTCTGGAACCTCGCTGCAGAATCGGCGCCTCCTGGTGGAGAGATGACGCACTGCCACCAGGGCACAGGAGGCCGTTCACCACCGAGAGTAATGAGTAGGTGAAACACAGGAACAGTAAAATAAAATGCCAGAGAGATAAATCAGGATTCAGAACGCTAGTGTAGGCAAAGAGGCACTAACACAGGCAAGGGTGTAGTGCCAAATGAGGGTTTAAATATCCCTCCAACAATACAGATCCTCCTACCCTCCTAATTAGGGGGAGGAGGAAAAATTATATATGTCACTTTAAGAGTGACATGAATATTCATTAGTTAAGCCATTCGCGCATGCGCGAACGGCTCACACGACGTAGAGGCGCTCGCCCCGTCACGATCCCTCGACGGCGGCGTGAGCAGGGAGCCGACCGCGCGGGCTGCGTCTCGGCGTCCCTGCCGGCAACACGACGGGAGCGGTAACAATGGCGAATGCAGCTTCATTTAAGTTTTCTGTATTCCTCGGTGTCCACAGGTTTTCAGTCCCGGCAATGAGGCAGAATAATGTGACACCTATGCAAACTTGATGTTATTTTCATAAAATGCACAGCCTGGGCTCATAGGGACACAATCCGATAGGGCAGAACATGTATCCTTCACAGCAAATAGCTGAAGAGATGGTCGAAAAGGATAACAGCATATGGGGGATTCTACGGGGGGGGGGGGGTCCAGCACAAAAATTAGAAATGACCTCCCAACTATCATATGCATTTAACTGTATATGATGGCTGCAATGTTTATTGAAGGTGGGATCGGTGCTATGAATCAAGCCTCCTGCTGCTTTGAGTTTTGTTTTCGATTTGACAGGCACTTGTTGGGCATGTTCCACATGTGGTAACTGTAACTGGATTTTAAAGCACGGATTTGTATGTATATACCTCGAAAGCAAGGGATAAACATTATATAAACTCCAGTTACAGTGACTACATGTAGGACTTCCCTCTAGGACTTTGGAAATATTGAATGCATTGTCCATAATGATTTTGCAATAAATGATTTTTATTTACAAATGTTTTGGTGACAAACTTGCGTTGAGGATGACAAACACTGCCTGTAGAAACCAGGTGATCTCGGCCCTACAGAGATCACTTCCTATCCTACTCCACTCCAACATAAGGATGTCTGGAGATAGCCCTCCTTGTGCCCTCAGCATGCATGGATCTTCCCGGAAATGAGGAAGCCTTCACAGGGAAGGTCCCAGGTTCTTAACAACATCCATCCTCTCTTATATCCATCAGCTGGTGAAATCTCATAAGCACAGTGTCCATAGCGCATCATTAAGTCTCCCACAGATACCCCAGTAAATGCCCACCATGAGCAATGTGGGGGCCTCAATGAGATTTCTCCAGAGTCCCCTCACCCATTTTATTATGAAGTATACAGGCCGGCTCAGCCCTTCTGCTATGTAAATATGTTAGCGTTGGACCGTCATAATGAATAGCGGAGTGACAATGTTCAAACCAAGCCTCTCCTACAAATGCTCCTTACCGTCTTCACACCCCTGGATAAATGCCCCACAAGGATTGTTCCCTTCTATTATCAGTGTAACTCATTTACCAATTCCTCTTTTGCCCCCTCACCCCACCTTATGGGACTCTAAAGGTAAATACACACATATATACACACAACTATATATATATATATATTTAAATAGTGAATAATAGACTATTTAACTAAAGTTCAAAGGGTGCACAGAAAATACAGTTATTTTTTGCAACATACTTTATAAGAGATTAGTGGGGGGGGGTGGCTATATGAAAAGTGTTATACTTACCCATTAGCCTAACTTACCTGCCTTTAAAAATTATATACATACAGTTAGAGACACATGAACCTCTCTACATCATCATTAATGTATATTTTTTTACAAAACCACACACAAAACTCCATAATATTTAATAGTTAAAAAGACAAAGCAGTTTATCTTACATTTGTTTTGGTATCATTTTTTTAATTAGGGATTTACTAACATACGTTTGTAAGATGTACAAAAAAAACAACTGAAAAAACAAAAACAAAGATGGCCGCCATCGCCGCATGCCAGTTTACTGGTCATTTGCGATGACATCATCAACACAAACCTATATATATAGGGCACCGCCTGGCATATCCTTGTGCTTTTCCGCGCACTGTACGTGGCAGCTGAGTTTTTCGAGGCTTTGCACGTATACCCAGGAAATGGCTTTTGTTGCTTTTTGGAAGACCAAGAGAAGAGTTGAGGAGAAGAGCCAAGCTTCACCTGAGCAGAGAGACCTTCAAGCAAGATCAAAGAAGAAGACCGGAGACGGGAACCCCAAGAAGAGGAAGAGGGAAGCGGACAGCGACGACAGCAGCAGCACCCGAAGAGATCCAGAAAAGAAGAGGAGGCCATCAAGCGCATCAACAGATGGACCGGCGAGGACCCTCTCTGTACAGGACTTCGCATACCACCGCCAACTGGGGAGAGGAGGATTTGGCCGAGTAAGTCCATAAGCTTTTCTTCTATTCAGTTTAAATTCCATCCAGAAAGTTATATCCATGGATTTGAGCTTAATTAGTTGATCTGGAAAGCTACAGGAAGATAGTTTGTGTGATAATCATTACATGGGAGGGAGCAGACTGAGGAGCTAACAGACATCTCCGTGGCAGTTAGGCAGCAGCCAAGGCAGCCATTGGCTGATGGAGCTTTCAATCTGTATTGGGCATGTAACAATGTATCTTTGATGCTAAAAAGAACACAGAAGGAAATCCATATTTACAAATACCACATAAACCAGCCCTCAGAGTACAACCCTTTCAGTGACAACCTTGTGAGTTTCCCATAGTTGGCAACATAATCCTGGAAAACCAAACATTTTAGCTACAATTTACTGTTCAAGGAAATCCCAGGATATCTAAAATATATTAGACTACATTATAACATTCAGAAAGAGTGGGGATTGGATGAAAACATTTACTTTTTAAATAATAATTAAAATATCTATTATACTGTTGTTTTTTTTTTGTTTTCAAATAGAAAATGAGTAACATTCTCACTGTAAGAAATACACTGCCTGTGCTTCAGCTCATTGGCCATTTGTGCAGCCTAATCCAGATGCCAATCGGTCACTTCACATTAAATATGGCTATTTTTAACTAGGCTATGAAGCCTAGTGCTTGAAAGCGCTATGACCAGGTCATTTATTGTATATGTGCCATCAGTGCCAAGTTGCAGTAATGAGTAGCCAAATAACTGGGCACCCTGAGAACCGGGCCATTCCCTGGCCCAGGTCAGCCGTTTTATTAATGCTAAGCTTTAAGCAGATGTTATAAAATGCAATTACTGATCATCATGTACTTGACCTAACCGTATCTCCCATCTGTGTTTCATTCAGGTCATGCTGGCTTCCTGGAGGAACGCTGGACTGCTGGTGGCTGTAAAAGTCATCAGGAAAAGAGCGGCGAGTACCAGCAGCATCCTGCGAGAAAGAAGAATACTGGAGCTCGCAGGAGAGAGCGCCTTTTTGTGCCGTGGCTTTGCCGCTTTCCAGTCACCAGTAGGAGATTTCATTTCAAAGCCTTGTCTGCTTGACTCTATGGCTGGCATTATGCTCCTTCTCTGGATCTAACCGGGCATCTATATCTATAATGCTTCATCATATGGTCATGTGCTTTTTTTGTGTCTTTTACATCAGGACCACGCATTCCTCGTGATGGAATTCCTCAGCGCAGGGAGCCTGGACAGGTATCTCCAGAAAGCCGGCCGGTTGCAGCCCCAATCAGCGCAGTAAGTAATGATGTGAAAGAGAAGGGGTCTGAGAGAAGGGGAACTGTGACTGGGCAGAGGTAAGGGTCAGGGGTGGATACCTATTAGTGGACACAGTTTCATAATGTATATCACCATGCTCCATATAATGATCCATATTTCCGTAACTAGCCTGTTCATCTCTTTTTTTTTTTTCTTCTACCAGGTTTTATTCGGCAGAGATCATCTGTGGCCTCCAATTTCTACACAGACGTGGAGTCATTCATCGGTTGTTTTTATAGTGACCTCTCATAGCTCAACTTTCTTGTTTCCCTGGTTTTGTTTTTGCACTTTTTAAGAAAATGTAATTTTAAAAATAAATAATGTTTATCTTTCGGATTAGGGACCTCAAGCCTGACAACGTGATGATGGACGGCGATGGACATTTGAAGATCGCGGACTTTGGCCTGGTTGCAGAGGACATCATCGGGGACACCACAACCAGAGGAGCAGCAGGGACACACACCCATATGGCCCCTGAGGTGAGAATTTCTATTTTTATATATTGTGCTTTCAAATTTTGCTGAATATTGGTAGAAGCAAAGGGAACACAAGGAAAAGGGAACACAATTTAACCCTCTGGATGCTAGGGTTAGTTAACAGGCATCTAAATTAGGATAAACTACTGCATCACAACACATTGGTAAAAACGTTTAAAACACCCCATTATTTCCCTATAAACACCAAATCAAATAGTAAAAGTAATAAATGAAACTATTTAAAAGCCCCTCCCCCTTAGTAGATGTATCCAATGTATGTTGCAGGAATTACACGTAGATTACACATGCAGTCCATGAACCTCAGAGTATACCATATAGTGCAGGGTAGGACTATACCAGAAAGGGTTAAATTAGAAATGTATACTAAAGACCAACGTCCACCAAGAAATGGGTTTGTTTTTAAGTCCAACAGGCTTACTTTTTGAATTCTTGGTATAGTACTGTAAAAATGCCACATTCGTTTCTTTTGTATTATTCTGTAGTTTAGGAGCCGATATAATCATGAGATCTATTTTGTTTCTAAAGAAGGTCAGAGAAAAGGTTATCTCAAATTATTACTTTTTTCTTGCAGGTGTTTCTTAACAAGGCGTACGGCGCTACAGCGGACTGGTGGTCTTTTGGAGTCATCCTCTACAGCATGTTGGCGGGGCGCCTCCCATTCTCAGAATGGCTGCCCAAGAGGGATTACTTCTACCTCATCGTCACCGAGGAGTACTGGTACCCAAGCCAGCTAACAGAAGAGAGCAAGGACATCTTAACTAAGGTGAGTGGGACACACCGATGTCTACACCTGGGGACCGTTCTGTAAAGAGGATAATCTGACTAGGTACGTGGCAACAATGTTAAAGGCCACAGAGTCACGTTAGGGGCATTCATTTAGTTAGAGTGGGATCAGGATCCATATACTTTTTGACAGCAATTATCCCCTTCTGTCAACCATTCTCTTTGATGCGCCAGTCCTAATGGGAGTATAAGGTGTTCCAAAATGTTGGCAATGAGGGACAATGGGCCCAAGTGTCAGAAAAGAGTGGTATTCAGCAATTGCTTTTTTTATTTATAGCTCTTGATGAAAGATCCAAGATGCCGACTTGGTGCCAGCGATGACATCAGATTGCATCCATTCTACAGCAGCCTAAACTGGGAGGACTTGGAGGCGCGTAAAATCTTGCCACCGTACCTTCCACTGTCGGTAAGTACACACACGTTATACTAAACCATCCGGGACTTTCTAGTAATAGTTCAAAAGTTTTATAAGAACTGTTGACATGTTCTTTAAATCAGGGTATAATCTTTCTTCTTTCAACAGCTTTCAACAACTGAGGATCTCCATCAACAACTGAGGAACGACCTCTCATTCTTGGAGGCTAATTGCACCAGACCATCAGAGGACACCCATGCTGTGCCTGGACTGTCTTTTATCAATAGCAGTATAGTAGTAGTAGTTTAATCTTTTTTTTTTTTTTCTTTTCAGAAATTAGTTACAGAAGATTGTTGCTGAAGTCACCAGATTGGGACACCACCTCCTTGCTGCATCACATCGAGCATTGAAGGCGCAACAAACGACAACAGAACCTACCATCCGAGCAGAGCATACCATCCTCCACCATCAACCGTCTAAAGAGAGCATACCATCCTCCACCATCAACCATTGCAGCTGAGGACACCATCCTGTACCATCAACCATCCTCGCTGAGCATACCATCCTCCGCCATCAACCATCCCAGCTGAGCACACCATCCTCCACCATCCAACCATCTCAGCTGAGCATACCATCCTCCACCATCCAACCATCCCAGCTGAGCATACCATCCTCCACCATCCACCATCGCAGCCGAGCATACCATCCTCCGCCATCAACCATCCCAGCCGAGCATACCATCCTCCACCATCCACCATCGCAGCCGAGCATACCATCCTCCGCCATCAACCATCCCAGCCGAGCATACCGTCCTCCACCAACAACCATCCCAGCTGAGCATACCATCCTCCGCCATCAACCATCCCAGCCGAGCATACCATCCTCCACCATCCAACCATCCCAGCTGAGCATTCCATCCTCCGCCATCAACCATCCCAGCCGAGCACACCATCCTCCGCCATCAACCATCCCAGCCGAGCACACCATCCTCCGCCATCAACCATCCCAGCCGAGCATACCTTCCTCCACCAACAACCATCCCAGCTGAGCATACCATCCTCCACCATCAACCATCCCAGCCGAGCATACCATCCTCCACCAACAACCATCCCAGCTGAGCATACCATCCTCCACCAACAACCATCGCAGCAGAGCACACCATCCTCCACCATATACCATCACAGCAGAGTATACCACCCTCTGCCACCTACCATCCCAGCAGAGCACATCACCCTCTGCCATCTACTATGCCAGCAGAGCACATCACCCTCTGCCATCTACAATCACAGCGCAGCTCATCCACCATCACAGATGACAGTATGCTTTTAAACTTTTAGAAATACCAAAATAGTTTCTATACTTGTAATGCATGACTCCTGAAACTGTCCTTTTTTGTTGTCCACAGGTGCGCAGCTGGTTTGCCCGCAACGTCAGCAGGACCACCTACACACATTCCGCAAGGGAGGGGTTCCGGGTAGCCGGAGCCAGAAAAATCGCAGATATGATCATCGCACCATCATACAACAGAGTACGTCTCCTGACCCATACCATTAAACAACAGAGCAGCTCTCCGACCGCTTAACAGCGTTTACTGGATCTAGTCCTTTACATCAGTACTGCTTCTGTCTATATTATTTGTTATAGGGCCCAGCCTGGCTGATGGAAAGAGATGGCATCCTTCTCAATACCAAGCTGTGAAATGCTGATCAAGTGGGCCCAACAAAGACCACTCATTCAGTAAATCCACTTCTACGGTAAGCTTTTAAACTTCTAGAAATAATAAAGCAGCTCCTGGACTGCCTGACTCCTGAAACTGTCCTTCTTTGTTGTCCACAGGTGCCCAGCTGGACTGCCCGCAACGTCAGTCGGACCACCTACACACATTCCGCAAGGGAGGGGCTCCGGATAGCCGGAGCCAGAAAAATCGCAGAAATGATCATCGCACCATCAGAGTATGTCTGCTGGCCCCTACCATTACACAACGGAGCAGCTCTCTGTCATTCTAACAGAAGCCTCCATCACTGGGGCCCCTGAAGAGGCCTGAGGGCCAGCATTCTCCATACCGACTATGCGCCCTGGCCTTCTAAAAGACTTCTGTGTTTATGTACAGGGGGTCAGTTCCTATTGATTTTCCCCTGGAACAGGTTTTACCATATTTCCCAAACATTAGAGACTCTGAGGACTGTGGAGCGGTACAATTCTGGGCACCGGTTCTTAAAAAGGACATTATGGAACTAGGAAAAGTGCAAAGGAGGGTTACAAAATGAATAAGGGGATTGGGGGATACATTAGATGCCTTCAAAAGGGGTCTGGATATTTTTTTTAGAAAGGCATGACATACAGGGCTATAAATAGAGTAACATTAATATTCTTGATCCAAGGAGAAATCCGATTGCCTCTTGGAGTCAAGAAGGAATTTTTTTCCCCTGATGGCAGAATTTGAATTAGCTTAATTAGGGTTTTTTGCCTTCTTTTGGATCAAGAGTAGGAAAGTTAGGTAGAAGGGTTGAACTTGATGGTCTTATTTCAACCTTATGAACTATGTAACTATGGAGCGCTGATATTGATTTGGGATTGGTTGTGTACTTTGCCAACACACATGATGTTTTGCAATTATTTATTGTACGTCATAACTTTTGCAACCAGAGAGTGACAAACCATTGTTTCAGTTAATCTGTTTAATGTCCGACCCCCCACCTTCATGGTGCACTAAAATGCTGTTAAAACCAGTCTTTGCCCTGCCTTCCCTTCATTGTATTACACTATGTTGAAAATGCATTTATGTCTGTATTTAAAACCCTGCATGTCACTCTGAATAAACAATTCTTGTACTTCGTCCTGCATTAAGCTTCGGCTAGTGATTTGTGTGACTGGAGAGTCGGTGCTTTGGAGTGTGCCCCTATACAGTTCTTGTAAGAGCTGGGAAGTAGCTATTAAGGGATGTATAGGGCATCCCGTCACATTGGTGGCAAGCGGCAGGACATTTCCTTTCTACCGTGATTGACTGACAGGACGGCAGACTTTCGTCGCCTAGACTCAGGGCTGGTGCAAGGATTTTTGCAAACCTTGGCAAACCATAATTTTGCCACCCCTGGCTCCACCCCCACAAGCCCCTCCCCTTTGGTCACACACACACACACTTATACCCCACCTCTTTTAATGCTTGTTATGCTGGGCCGCCCCCAACCAAGTCTCAGCAGACAGCAGCTCAGCAACATCTATGCGCAGGGCAGGGGTGTAATTACAATAGGGGTGCCGCGCAAGCGTGCCGCGACGCTCCCATAAGGTCCTCCTAACTGGCTGACTCGCTCCCACTCCTTCCCATAGTGACTGCGAGCCGCGGCCGCGCTTCTAATGAATGACCGTGGCCAGGGCCAGACTGGGAATGAAAAGCAGCCCTGGAAACATTTGGAGACCAGCACCATATAGTTTATCTCGCGGTGAAGCTCATGTACCCACACGCACCCCTAATACATACCCGAGTCACACTATTTGCCATACAAATAACTATAAACCATTGTTTTTATCACATTATTGGTATTAAAACGCCAGAAAGCAAAAGTGTTAAAAGGACCTAATAAATTAAATTTTAAAAGTTCCATTTTATTCAGTGATCACGTTATTCTTCACGATATTCTTGTAAGAAACTTTTATTTCTTTATTAATTCATGTAAACTATTTTTTAATATTTAATAAAAGCTATGATTGAGAAATGTTTTTTTCTTGTTTTTATTTCCTTTTGTTTGCCAACCTGACCCCCCAGTTATGCACATCTGCCCCAGGCTTGCTACTCTCCCCCCAAAAATGCCTTATACCCCCTTATATGCCACTCTGCCTCCCTGATATGCCTTATACACTCCTATATGCCACTCTGCCCATGATATGCCTTTTAACCCCCTATATGCCACTCTGCATCCAGAAATGCCTTATACCCCCCTATATGCCACTCTGCCTCCCTGATATGCCTTATACACTCCTATATGCCACTCTGCCCCATGATATGCCTTAACCCCCTATATGCCACTCTGCATCCAGAAATGCCTTATACCCCCCTATATGCCACTCTGCCTCCCTGATATGCCTTATACACTCCTATATGCCACTCTGCCCCATGATATGCCTTAATCCCCTATATGCCACTCTGCTTCCAGAAATGCCTTATACCTCTATATGCCACTCTGGCATATAGGAGGTTAAAAGGCACATCATGGGACAGAGTGGCATATAGGGAGATATAAGGCATTTCTGGAAGCAGAGTGGCATATAGGGGGTTAAAAGGCATTTCTAGAGGCAGAGTGGCATATAGGGGGTTAAAAGGCATATCATGGGGCACTCTGCGGGCGCCTACTTTGCCTATAGGTGGCGCCGGCCCTGCCTAGACAGGGACACGGACGTGGCCTCAGAATACCAGGGGCTGCTGCGGGTCATCCCCTCCTGCTCTGCCTCTGGAACAATATCAGGAACTGAGGCAACAGATTCAACGGTCACTGTGGGAGGTGGCCCTCCAGGAGGCTATTATATGCCGGGGTCAGTGTATTCCAAGCTTCAGACAAAGGATTAGAGACCAGCGGGACCGATGGATGTCATTCCTGGGACAGCAACCCCAGGAGCAATGGGTATCCGAATTGGACAAGCTGGTACAACAGGAGGTAGAGCTGGACAACCGATATCGGGCTCTGCAGCGGATTCACAGCAAGAATATTTGGGGACTGTGACAGAATGGTCTCCAGCAGAGCCGGCCTTAAGTGTTCTGGAGCCCTGTGCAGACTATTCCTCTGGCACCCCCTTCTCACTACCCCCCCCCCCGTCGCTTCTCACTATCCCCCTTTCTGCAGCAGCAATTTTCTTGCTAAAAATAAAATAGATGAAGCAACACCAATGCATTCAACATGCATACCTGGGCACACTGGGAGTTTTTACAATCTCTGGGTCAGGAGCATGGAGCCAATTTCTTTCATGTTACATTATGATTTAACAATATCTGCACATTTTACTTTTCTGCTGGTATCTATAGAGATATTATTGAAACTATTGTCCCAGTGCCAGCAGCAAAAGCACACATAACAGGAGTTATTCACCCTGGATAACCCACTGAAGGGTTGAGCCCTTAGACAGCAAACCAGGGACTCTGATAATCCCTGTAATATGGAGGCTCAGGTAAATGTAAATATTGAAGGAACTGAGTATAGGTAGCAAGGCACTCGCTGGAAGGACAGATAACTGTAGATAAGAGATACTACAAGTAGTTGCAGTACCTAACCTAACCAAAGAGCCACTGCACTGCGCTCCACTTCAGAGCATCACAAGAAGATCACAATGGGTCCATGCAACTGTGTGTACAGGGGAGGGCTGGCAGCATAAGGCCTGGGGGCAAGTCTAGTCAAGTGGCCCATTGCGCCATCAATGCGGCTGCGAGCGACATTGAAAGAGGCCACCGTGCGGCAGTCACTCCACCAGCGCCTAATGAAATTAAAGGGGCCGGCGTGCACCGTGCCGCCCAATGGCTGTGCCTCAGCTCTTCATCCCACCCCTTTTAAGACGTGGGACGAAGAGCACAGCCATTGGGTCTGACTGCCGCACGATGCAGGGGCGTACCTAGAGAATTTGGTACCTGTGGCAGATCCTGTATGTGGCACCCCCCCACACACACACTTTAAAACTGCATAGTTTCTATGGTTAGGCAAACATTGACAGGGGTACAGCATAATTGTTATCATTATATACTTAGGGATTATGCGTTACCACCATCAATGAGTGCCTATACATTGTGCCAGACACTGACAATACTGCAGTACAACCCCTATCACTATATACTAAGCCAAACATTGATGTGGTGTAGGCTTACCACTTTAGTGTCTGGCTTAGTATATAGTAGGGATGCACCGAAATGAAAATTCTGGATTGAAACTGAAAATTCAGCATTCACTTGGCCAAAACCAAAAAAAAAAAGTAACACCAAAATTAGACAAAAAAATCAATAACAATATTAATATATATATATATATATACACACACATACATATATATAACAACAATCACAATCCTATCATGCTCAGGTTCTAGCATGTGCTGGCTGACTTAGCATGATAGGAGTGTGATTGCTGTTTGCAATTATATATATATATATATATATATTTATACTGTTATTGAATTATTCTGTCCAATAAAAGTGTTAACACACCAAAGTTGGACCAAAAAAATTATTGATGACAGCAATCACACTCCTATCATGCCTAGGCAGCCACTACATGCTGGAATCTGGGCATGAAAGGAATGTGATTACAGCCTTCCCTATGCCATGCTATCCCCCACACTTACACATCTATGCTATCTGAAACTCTCATTCACAAACATTCAGCATAACACCCATCACTCTCACACACTCACTAATCCTCTCTCCCTGAATCTTGTCCTACCTTTCCTCTGTCACTGTCACTTTTCCTCCTCCTCTTCGTTCTTCCTCTTCTTCTGGGTCCTGTCCTTCCGGTGCACTGAGCGCGGAAGCCGGTGGGCGAGGCTTCAGTGTTGTGCGCCGGGATTTGACATCAAGTCCCGACGCACAGCCAGTTGCCGCACGCATCGTTTCTGGAGGCGTGCCGGTGTGGTGGCACCCCTCAGATAAGCGGCAGCCGGGGGCGGACCCCCCCCCCCCTCGCCAGGTACGCTACTGGCACGACGGCCGCATTCAATCCCGCTCGCAGCCGCTTAGCTTTGAACTTTGCGGCTGCGTTGAATGCTCGTCTGCCGTCCGTCCGGCCCACCGACCCTGCGTGTGTATTTTGTATGAACTGGGTCGACATAAAATGCAAGCTCATGTTCAAATGATGGTCCCCCACTTCACTATGTTACCCAGTAAGATGTCTTCCGTCAACATATGTGCACAATGATTTTCACTAACACCATCCATTTGTTTTCTGAGCACACTGTGACTGGTAGATAAACCACCAGGGTGCCATAATGAGTTTTTTTGTCTTGGTATGCTATTGTGGAAAAATAGGACTGTATTTCCCTCAGTTATTAACTATGCAATATAGTAGTATGACAGCCTATATGCAAGTATTGCAAGAAGGCTTAATGTGGTATATCAACATGTGTTTGATTCTATTCCAGACCCAGATGTAAGCAATTCCACGCATGATTTTCAACCTGGTGATTGGGTCGTGATAAAGAAACACACAAGAAAACCGCAGTAAGGTAGTTATATTGCGGATAAGTAGTAGCAGTGAGGTGGCTGCATCCGGACAGGAAAATAGTGGTGAAGATGTAATACAAAGTCCTGCAGGAGTAATTAGTACTCCTGAACATATTCCGTCCAGAGGTCAGCTTACTCACAAAAGGGGGGACTGAATACAGGATGGCCTATGTCCTATATTTTGTTCTTCTAAAAAGTACGTTTCCACAGAATACTGAAAAGACCAGTGTGTTTGGGTACTAAGTACAAGGTTTTTCTGGATATGTCAACAAGTGATCATCACCACCCCTCTTGGCTATAAACATGTTTACTAATAAGGGTACTGATTTAAGTATTATGATTGGTTTAGAATAGGGCATTATTTCCTGCTTTATTATATATATATATATCCATAATGAGTCATAATAAACAGGAATTTTATTTTACATACACTCTTGTCTGTGTGCCGGATTTCTCTACAATTTGGAACCCCAGGGTACAGGAGTACTCGGAAGTTCTCCGACACTATCATCAACTGTGCAACACTTGTTAATATAATAATTTTGCTGTTCCACTACTACTTTAATTAAAAAACAAATACACATACAATTAATACTTCGATAAAACCATGACCCTGGTTTAAACCTTTCAGACTATGGAATCTTAAACAATATTATAAATAGAAAAATATGTTTTGAAAAGTTAAGTGTAGTTATTTTCCGGTCAGCAAGCAATCTTTCTTTAATATACTGTTTACTCATTTTTCTTTCTCCCGTCATACTGAGGCCCCTGAGGTCATAGGGAGCCGGCTACTTAGCTGTGTGGAAAAGGACAGGACTGGCAGCGTATCACAGGCACGAGGAGACAAAAGAAACCATAAAATGTTTTTTGATTGCAAGTGATTAGTAAATGATGGGCTTGTTTTTAAAGAGGGCACTACTCTCTCTCATCCATTGACAACTCCTGTCACTTCACTGAACTTACACGCTCAATTTAACCATGCAAACACGGCCTTAGCATGACAATCATTATGTCTTTTCAAATGAATGGGAGTCATTCAGTAAAAACTTTTCCAAAGATAGTTAGCTATTATGCAAAGGTAAAGCTACAAGTGGTCAATTACTGGAACCACAAAAATGCCACAGACTGAAAGAACCTCTTCTCTTTATTCGCCGTATTTCTTTATTATGTAATGAACGTACCGCTCTGGCATGGAGCCTGCCAATTACATACATTAATGGTCAGCACAACAGGCTGTCGCTGTAAGATTTTTCCACATACCAATTGATGTAAAGAAGCCACTAACAGCAAAAGTAATCCTACTACCATTAATGACAATTTACAAGGTGGAACAATTATCCAACATTGTGCAAATTTCCAGCCAAAGTAACATTAAGCCAGTGTAAATATTGCTAATGGCATTTTTATCTTGACCAACATTAGGAATGTATATATAGTACATATAAACCAAGGAAATAAACGTAGTGGCTTTAGAACATAATAGATATCCAACTTTTACCATATTAAATACTGGGAAATACATCTTTTCATACTACTGATATAAGACATTTTAGGGCTTTTTTTCTCACTTTTTACCATGCTAAGGGAAACAAAGGCTACAATATTAGCACTATTAATGTTGTGGCAAGATTAAAAATCAACAAAGCTACCTATCACTCAACCAGCAGTCCTAGCAATGTTGTAATGATCAATGACACCAATCTATTAATCTAGTTTAAAAAAAAAACATGTGACTTTTCTCACATTTTCCAACACAAACGTAACTTTGGAGATACTTACCGTATATTCCGGCGTATAAGACGACTTTTTAACCCCAGAAAATCTTCCCAAAAGTCGGGGGTCGTCTTATACGCCGGGTACTAACCGAGTACCGGGTACTTACCGAGCCGGAGAGTCCCACAAAGCCATGAATCTCTAGGGGAGGGGCGAGTGGAGAAGCCGCCTCCCCTGGGCCGGTCTTCAGGGCCACGCCGAGGTAGCTGCAAGATGGTGATCTCCCCAACTAGCCGTGATCAGCAGGGCTGGTTGGGGAGATCACGACCTCCCTCTAACTAGCCCAACATTACGGAGCTCGAGGTCTGGCACTTCAGACCTCGGCTTCCCTGCTCCCTAATCACTACGTGCCGGCTATTGATGCCGAGCGCGGGGATGACGTCATGTCCCGGCAACGGCATCAATTGCTGGCGCGGAGTGATGAGGGAGCACAAAACTGGATGGAAGAAAGAAGATGAGAAAGGTAAGAGATGGGGAGAAAGGGGTGTGAGTGCAGTGTATGTGTACATATGTTGGTGTGAGATGGCCAGTGTATGGTCAGGTGTGTGTAAGAGCAGTGTAGGTATTTGTGTGTTTGTAAGCTGGCATGTGTGTGTATATATATATATATATATATATATATATATATATATATATATATATATATATATATATATATATATACATATACATACACACACATACATGTATAAATGTATATACACATGTATATATATATGTGTGTGTGTAAAGGCAGGGGTGTGTGGTGAGGGCAGTGTATAAATGTGTATGTATGGGTAGGTGTGCGTGTGTGTGTATATGTTTGTATAACAACCAGCCAATCACCGGTAAGGTACATCGCTTTCTGTGATTGGCTGGTTGTTGTATGCTGGGTAGAGGGGTAGTCTTATACGGCGAGTATAGCCCAAACTCTATATTTTAAGTGGAAAAGTTGGGGGTCGTCTTATACGCCCAGTCGTCTTATACTCCGGAATATACGGTAACATTAAAGTAAAGCTTATGTGACTTTCGACACTGCAACAGCTGGCATTGAATCAAAAAAAGCATGAGTTTATATCTGCTGTAAAAAATGACCACTTTTATTTGTCTCTAAATAGAGGTTATTCCAAACCAGAGCATGGAATTCCTACAGGCTACAGAAGTAAAGCTGATTATGCATCGGAAAGTAGATGACATTGCATTCTAAAAGATTAGGCTTTGCCTTCACTATGTGTCCTACTTTGCCATCCAACCGCGCAAGACCATGACCGCTTTCTTCTTATGTATAAGTAACATTTACAGTGATTAACCAAGTGCCGCCACTATCAATAAACACAAGACAGCGGAACCTCCATTCAATTCACCAGAAACAAAACAAAATGCAAGATGTGTACTTTCAGTTATAACGAATATTGGAATTCGTTGTACCCTTAATGCCTGAGTCTTTAAACAAAAACATATTCACAGAATTAGTACCTTGTGTAGTAGATTTATCTTGCTGGTTGTCCTCCCTGTTCCCCATAGTGGATCACCAGGACGGCTTGAATCAGCTTTACTTTGTCACCCGGTCTTCATCCTTCTTGACAGCATCCTTGAAAGAGACCAAATTGTTGTAAGTAACATTAAATCGTAGTCTCCTCCAATATACAAATAAATTATATGGATATGTAGTTTATGGATATGCATATATAACCTGCATATTGTGTTTTGTTGCTTTGTTCCAAACACAAAACTCTTGTCCTTTATGGTCTTCATAATTATATTGTATTCTACACCTGGTTTTTTATGGTTCTTCTGATCAAGTTCCTCTGTTTATTTGAATCTAAAAGTTACTATTGTACGCTGATATTGCATACCAATAGCTCAAGACTTATTCACGTTATAACTTGACTTGGTGAGTAATAATATAGTACTACATTTTCAAACAAATATTCAGCATGAATGTGAAAGAACAGTATGCATAATTAACTTTAAGTTTAGATAAATGAAGAGGAGGCAAGTTTCTCCAAATACCTCTTATGAAAAAGGGATTTTAATTGTCTAACCTGTAAATTGCTTGGCTTAGAGGAGGAGTGTGTTATCTGGCCCAAAATAAACAGTTTAATCTGTAATAAGTTCTTATTACAGATCTGTGAGGAGTCAGTTGTATTATTGTTTATTAACTTAATTATCTTATTATATAGTACTTGTAATATGCACAATCCCCAAACTATCATCCATTTTCTTCAACCTGTATATTATCGCATACCTGACAATTCTTCAGGTTAAGTCTTCTGCTTACTGGTTCTTCAAAATTACTAAAAAATAACAAGAGTGTATTAACATATAAATGTATAATAAAATATAATACAGCTAACACCACAAGATGTTTTGATTATAAGAATGCAATGTTTTGATATACAATTTCTTAAGGAAAACAAATACATCTGCAGGAATTGGTTGTTTTGGTTTTTCAACACAAAGCAATTGCATAATCCGGCTTTGAAGAAACACAAAAACCCCTAAAAATAAAATGTGATTTGTTCTGACATTGCGGGTCACCGCATCCAAATGACTGTTGGAATTTGAACGGGGCGGGTAATGGCCTAAGGCAAGCTCTGCTCATCATGTCTGCCAAGTGGGCTGAAGCGGGGAGGATATGGGGTACAGAACTAGGGCAAATAATGGAAAATAATATGAGACGGAGTAAAGAACTAGGGCAAATAATGGCTAGGAGTATGAGGAGGCGGGGTAAAGAACTAGGGCAAATATGAGGAGATGGGGTAAAGAACTAGGGCAAATATGAGGAGACGGGGTACAGCACTAGGGCAAATAATGGCAAATATGAGGAGACGGGGTAGAGAACTAGGGCAAAAAAATTGTAAAGGTTTTTGGAGATGGGGTACAGGACTCTGGAAAATAATGGCAGAGTTTAGGGTGATTACAACTTTGCAAGAGAAAACGAACTATATTCGTGCTTTGAAGAAACTCAAAAAACCCTAAAAATAAAATGTGATTTGTTCTGACATTGCGGGTCACCGCATCCAAATGACTGTTGGAATTTGAACGGGGCGGGTAATGGCCTAAGGCAAGCTCTGCTCATCATGTCTGCCAAGTGGGCTAAAGCGGGGAGGAGATAGGGTACAGAATTAGGGCAAATAATGGAAAATAATATGAGGAGACGGGGTAAAGAACTAGGGCAAATAATGGCAAGGAGTATGAGAAGGCAGGATAAAGAACTAGGGCAAATATGAGGAGATGGGGTAAAGAACTAGGGCAAATATGAGGAGACGGGGTACAGCACTAGGGCAAATAATGGCAAGGAGTATGAGGGGATGGGGCACAGCACTAGGGCAAATATGAGGAGATGGGGTAGAGAACTAGGGCAAAAAAATTGTAAAGGTTTTTAGGAGATGGGGTACAGGACTCTGGAAAATAATGGCAGAGTTTAGGGTGATTACAACTTTGCAAGAGAAAACGAACTATATTCGTGCTTTGAAGAAACTCAAAAAACCCTAAAAATAAAATGTGATTTGTTCTGACATTGCGGGTCACCGCATCCAAATGACTGTTGGAATTTGAACGGGGCAGGTAATGGCCTAAGGCAAGCTCTGCTCATCATGTCTGCCAAGTGGGCTGAAGCGGGGAGGATATGGGGTACAGAACTAGGGCAAATAATGGAAAATAATATGAGGAGACGGGGTAAAGAACTAGGGCAAATAATGGCAAGGAGTATGAGGAGGCAGGATAAAGAACTAGGGCAAGTATGAGGAGATGGGTACAGAACTAGGGCAAATATGAGGAGATGGGTACAGACCTAGGGCAAATATGAGGAGATGGATACAGACCTAGGGCAAATATGAGAAGATGGGGTACAGACCTAAGGCAAATAATGGAAAATATAAGGAGATGGGGTAGAGGACTAGGGCAAAGAAATGTAAAGATTTTTAGGAGATGGGGTACAGGACTCTGGAAAATAATGGCAGAGTTTAGGGTGATTACAGGTTTACAAACAATTTTGCAAGAGAAAGTGAACTATATTTCGTTTTTAAACTACAAGGAATTCTTGCAATTTCAGGGGAGAGGTCACTGCACACACTTTATCGCCTTAATATACATACCTGTTCTCTTAGTACATACAGACACTACCTCTCCTACCTAATGTAATTTGCAAACTGCGTCACAACTATTCCCTGGCTCCCCTGCCTTTTATCACTTCGGCTTTTACCTCATGAACGCTTCTGCCCCCTGATTGGCTGATTACGCTAGAATGGGATCCTGGCAGAAGGGAGGCTGATGCTGCGTGAGGGGAGCTGCTGACACAGGCAGGGAATGGAGGGGTCCGGGGGGCGGGAAGCTAGAGATGGGGATGTAGAAAGGGCAAAAGAGTATGGTGGGGAGAGGGCAGACCAAATAGTATAGGAATATGTTGGGTCCTGGGTGGAGAGAGAGAGATGAGATACAAGGGATAGTGGAGTGAGGTGCCAAGCAGTAGAGCGACTGGTGAAGGGAGGGAGGGAGTGTCAGGGTAGGAGAGAATACTGACTGCTGGTGAGAGAGTAACAAAAAACATTGCAGGAGCATCAGAAACAGAGGAGAACACGAGAGGGATAGAGGAAAAGAGGAAGATAAACAGAAGAGAGAAGGGTGCAGGAGGAGCAGCACGCACTGGCATGGTGAGCAGTCACTTACCAGACAGGACTTGTAAATACATATATGTACATGATATATACATTAATCAGGGCAATGCTGGCACCCACTGCATGTGCTTATATCCAGTGTCCTGCCACACAGCTAATGTTATGGGATTTGGGGAAAGCACTATATAGAAAGTGGAATTAGACACTTGTTCTCTCTATATATATATATGTGTTATAAAATCTATAGGAGCCTGCCTCAGGCTTATAGATCACCTACCAGGGGCTGTGTGAGGTTTGAGATTAACATTGAAATGATGCAGAGAGGAGGCAGCCGACAATACTCTGCATTCTATAGAATGAATGGGACTGCATAGGGGATGGGACTGCTGTGGCAGATATAGGGTTATATTATGATGTTGCTTTGTGCTGTATATTGTAGGATAACTAGAGCTCTTCATTATGTAAAGTTTTCCACCAAAAAATCTGTAATTCAGATAGATTTTCTGTTTTTTTGTAATCTAGGGTTGTTACCCAAGGTATAAATTACCTGGCATAATGTAAGATGCTTTGTAGTATAAAGTGTTTTATTGACGGTCATTCTTCCACATTGTAAGATTATGTCCCATTCATAATTGTTTTGGCCACAATGTTTATTTGTTATGTTACAGAAATAAAAAAAGCAGTCACTGGAAGGTTGTTGCCATAAAAAATAAAACAAACAAACAACAAAAATCAAAACAGAAAAAGCCTCCTAAAAGTTTGGGTGGTTTTTATATGATTATAGATGTGATTTTTCTATGATTAAACCCGCAGGCGAATCTATACATTGCAGATCTACAATAGGATAGCGTTTGAACGACGGGCTTTGTTTTGCAGGGAGTTGGCAGATCTTACCATTGTTACTATTATGTATTTATTGTTTTATATAGCGCCATCATATCCTGTAGCGCTGTACAGCGGGTAGACAGAACATTGCAAGTAATATATATAACAACAGTTTGACTTACAGAAACAACAGTTGAGGAGGGATGTTGTCACCGTTTATTATTATATAAATTATTAGTTTGTTGTGTGGCTTTACAGTCCCTTCAGTAACTTATTTAATCATCCATTTTATTTATTTATTTTATTTTATTCTACAAATAGTAGCAATTTGGTCTCACACTTTCTAACAAACTAGAACACAATGAATTCCTTTAAAGGGGGCATCCAACACATATAATGACCCAGTGTCCTTTTTTAATAGTTTTTTCCTCCTTGCAGATGTTTGGAGGGATCCTGCAGAATCCTCCTCTTGTTTTTAACCCCCCCCCCCGGCTCCTAGGCTGGCAGGAGATGTGTTCAGCCAAACACATCTTTTGCTTTCCAAAGCATACATGCGCGGCACTCCCCACCAGCAGCGGAGACTTGCAGAACAGTTCAAAGGGGTCAAAAGACGCACCGTGTGAATGTTCTGCATTGGTTTCAGTGAGAGTGCTTCCCGAACATCGACGATAGCGGGCGAAATTGGGACTATGAAGGGTGAAGCCTGCTGCTGCTTGTCCTAAAGGCAAGTAAATTTCTGCCCCTAAAATACATTATTAATTTATGCTATAGTTAATTATGTTGACTTGTCCGAGTGCATTTTCTGTGATGTTGGTTTATGTATTATTGCTTCCGAACCTAGATATACAAAAGATGAGAGTTGGTACCGTGTTAGCCCTAGAATTACGGGAGACAAGTGGAGTTTGAACGATACCTTTATTGGCTAACTGAGTAAATATGATATATGCAAGCTTTCAAGACCTCTCAGGTCCCTTCATCAGGCATGTTATCAAGGCAAGTCTGGCTTGGGGGCAAGTAAACCAAAGCAGGGCCTGGGCCACAATGAATGGTCGCCTGCTTGTATGATATGTATATGCATGTCCCCATACTATAGTCGGAATTGCATATTCCCTGCAGTGCTACGAATGTGGATGTACATACACTTACATAAATAATACTTAAGACTTACAGTTAACCCATTGTACAGCGCTACAGAACTTGATGGCGCTCTATAAAACAAGAAATAATAATAATTCAAATAAAGTAAATGGACATTCAGGTGGTTTACTTGCAAGCAGCTGCCACCCATCCCCATGAATGCTCACTGATTCTAAAGGGTGCAAGTTCCGGTGACATACACCGCAGTGCATGCGCAGGCAGCAGAGAGGCAGACGGGCCTCACTTTTTCTATAAAACAAACTCTTGCATCAACGTGCATGCAGTAAATCGTCACGTAAAAGAAAGAGACCGGGACTTTAAGTGTCTGTCAGATAATGATAAAATAGATAAAGATTTGTTTCCGCACGCTCGGTGCGTCTGGATTTTATATCTCAATGTGACTCATTTGCTGCCTCACATTATTTATTCCGTATCTTGCTTTAATACCGTTGATTCATTATCATCCTTTGCAATCTGCAGGAAAGTGAGAAAAGTAACAAGTGGTTATCACGGCGTAAGAATCTACTATTGATATGCAGAATGTTGCCTACATATAAAAGCACAGAAATTAAGAAATTGGTTGGTTGCTATGTTGGGTCCTGGTTCTTCAACCATTATTGTAATAATAATACCTTATATAGGGAATACCATACAATTAAGTGATGGAGGGGGCAGTAATATGAATGATTTACCAGGCAACACATGCACTCCATAGAGTTCGCCAAATAGTACATCGCTTTCCAATACCTCGGCCCTAAGACTTACAATTCTGACCCCTCACTATCTCGGCTCTAATCAACAAGCAAGTTCTAGCTCCTTACTCATATCTCCTCTCAAATGCTTTCAGTTCTTTTGCATTGAGAGTCCTGGGTTCCTAGTCCCAGGCACTTAAATAGTCAGCGAATACCCCATGTCGTCGTCGTCGTTGTTCTAAAGCAAAATCAATCTCCGTAAAGAGCTTCTTGGAAAGGGCTCCTTTTGAAACGATTCACTGAATACATGTTACATTTATGAGTCATACACTTGGACTTTCTTGCCAAAAAGCAATCCTTTTTCTCCTGGTTAATACGTTTTCAGATCCCTTAATGATGGCCCTACATGGCTCATATCATGCGGCACAGAGCTCCTCACGGTATAAATAATGCTTTCTCATATACGCAGTCGAGGTAGTATGGAGCGAGGAGCTTATACGATAGCAGATGTATCAGTCTTTGAGTGTTATGTAACACACACACATATCGGTAAAAACTAGGCACAGCAGATGGGCTTCCCAAACAGCTGGGGACTTCTATAACCATTTATTAAGTGGGGGGTAAGCTTCATTTAATTTAGTTTTATACCACGGGTAGAGCTGGGTGAATTCCAGCATCCAGGACAAAGTGGCTCTTAAAATATTAGTAATGGAGATTAAAAGGTATGCTTTTTATATTAGTCTCTGTAGACATGTCCCGTTGTGGCACACAAAACACTGTTTTGGCTTCTAATACCGACTGCCTGACTCATAGCTTATACATCAAGCTTAATCCCACCTTGAGTACGCAAGCGTTTCTTGAAAGGCATAGTATTTTTTATTTGCCGATATGATATTTGACTACTTCAACATTACCGTTTTTTAAAAACAATTTTTGTTTAGATGGCTCCCAAAAGTATATAAAGAAAGTGTTACATTTATCTGGATAGTAAATACTTTTCTGATGACTACAGGTTGAAAAACATGTATAATTAGGTGTATACCATGGAAGATGTAAACTCAGGATATACATGTTTATTTCTCCCTACTAAGTTACACTGTGTGGACAAAAATATTGGGACACCTGGCCATTACACCAACAGGGACTTTTATGACATCGCATTCTAAATACATAGACATTCATATGTAGTTGTCCCCCCTTTCTAGCTATATCAGCTTCCACTCTTCTGAGAAGGCTTTCCACAAGATTTTGGGGAGTTTCTGTGGGAATTTTTGCCTACTCACACAGTAGAGCATTTGTGAGGTCAGGCGCTGATGTCGGATGAGAAGGCCTGGCTCGCAATTAGATGAGGTTGAGGACAGAGCTCTGTGGGGGCCAGTCAGGTTATTCCCCGCCAAACTTATCCAACCATGTCTGACCGCACAAATGCTCTACTGGATGAACGGGTAAAATTTCCCACAGAAACTCTCCAAAATCTTGTGGAAATCCTCCCCAGAAGAGTGGAAGCCGTTATATCTGCAAAGAGGGGGCCGACTACATATTAATGTCTATATATTTAGAATGTGATGGCATCAAAGTCTCTGTTGGTGTAATGGTCAGGTGTCCCAATACTTGTGTCCACGATTAGATGGATTGGGATCATTGTTGATCAGCAATATACATATTTCTGCATAATTGATTTAGATTATGCATTACAATGATAAAGGCAAAATGTACCCCAACATGAATCTTAAATGGTTATCAATATCAACTCTTTATTCACTGTATCTTTGCTGCTGGAAAATACCTGCTTATAGAATGGATCCAATACTGCCGCTGTAAATGTAGCAATTAGTTTTGTCTGCTTGCCTGAAATTGTTACATTTGACAGCATTAAACATTACAGAATTTTGCAACAGATGCGCAAATATATATTTAAATCTTGATGTTTTATGCATACACATTCAAATCCTTTCTGTGTTTTAATATGCAGAGAATTAATCGTAGGATTTCTGTGTTAATCCTCTTCTTAAACACTCTGCCTCTTATGCTCACATCACTCATCTTGCGTTGCCTACACTTTAGGAGAAACGATTTGGCTAAGCATACATCAGCAGACTGACATCGACAATTTATACTTCAATCAGCTTAATGTTTAAAAAGGTCAGATTAATGAGTAGGGTGGTCGGAAGCCCTGCAAGTACATGCACAGAATTACTAGGATCTGCATTAGTCTATGGTATCTGCATTATTCTTAATATATAGCGCTATCATGTTCTGAGGCGTTGTACAATATTCTTCATAAAGGTCATTCAATGAAGACCGTGCTCAGTTAGGCAGTCTTAGTTAGGCTAGGTTTCCACTTGGGTTTTTTTTTGCTAAAAACGCCAATTCAGCCACACGGCGTTTTTTTAGTGAAAAAACGCTGCGGCCAGATGTTAGCTGTTCTTCAATAGGAAATCGCACAATGCCATATCCACTTGGTGTTTTTCTGTTTGGCGTTTTTTCAGTCCTCTTTGGCGTGTTTCTGCTTTTTTTGGGCTCTGTGGCAGTTTTTCAGAATCGCAGCATGTTGACACTCTGGCGTTTTTTGCAAGAAAATCTTGGCGTTTTTCTCCAATAGAAGTCTATGGGAGAGAAAAAACGCCATGAAAAAGCCATGTGGGTTTATTGCCTTGGCGTTTTTTATGGCGTTTTGTTCCACAGTTACAATGCAGAGGATGGACCCAGTATCTGTGTGTCCTACGAGAAATAGGCTGGAAACAAACAGTTTCACACAAAACAAAGTTCATATTGAATTTTACACCATTGGGAACAAACATGCCATTACAAACAAACATACGCGATGCATCAACTGGATCCTGCGCGCCAAAAGCAACAGCAAACAATTTGCACCATCATTTGGGGCCAATCTTCCCAGAGGAGCAGACATTCGGAATAAAGCATGCCTTACAAACCACAGAAAAGAGACAGAAGGGTCCGCCGGGGCGTTTAAGTAGAACTCTACCAAGTAAATAACATCAGGAGAGGGCAGATACTTGGCATTTATCCTAATCCCTTTTAGCTGGGTGACAATTCTAACGTGTAAAGGCTGGAAAAACTCCAGAAAAACTGCCTAAGGTCAAAAAAAGCAATTTCCACAGAAAGGCTAAAACGCCAAAACGCAGGTAAATGCAGTGGCAGTTTTCTTGGCGTTTTTCATCAAGAAAATAACGCAGGACAAAAACCCAAGTGGAAACCTAGCCTTAATCAGGCAGAAGGCCGGGTAACCTTTACCTCTTCCGTCAGGAGGTCTATTAGTTTGTACATTTTGTGGTTCATTGGGCTGTGGCATAACAAGACAGAAAGAGAGTAATATTACCTTTTCATCATACCCCTTAACTTTGTTAATAGCAATTTTTGTAATATATTCATAGTTTATCATAAGAATCAGCAAAATGTTATATTATCATAAAAAAAAATAATCCAAGGAACCACAACCCCTAAACATGTTGCTTATCTTCTGGGAGTCTAGTGCTTGTATTGTGGATTTGTTCGAGATCTTTAACGTGATTTGTGTGTAGTAGTAGTTATTGTCCAACTAAATGTCTTCTTCTCTGGGTACTTGAGACAGTTTGATTATCATCCAGATGGGTTGATTAAAGCGCTCTTTATTGATCCAACCAGTCCTAGTTCTTTAAAGAGGACTTCAAGGATTGTCTTATGACATCATACATGCTCCTGCATTGCAGAAGCCAGCTCTGATTGATTTGCTTTATACTGATAAAATAAAGCACCAGTAATCATTCAAAATAAGATACTTCTTTCAAAGAATTGTCCCCAACCAGTTTGAGAAGGCAGCTTGTACTTTAGAAGCTCCTGTAGTGGCTGACAAAGTAATTTATCAAGATTTATCTAGTTAAGAACCCTTCTACCATTTATGAATCACACAGGACAATCCTCACCGCAGGAGCAATGAGAGATCAGGCTGCCAGCCCCTGGCCCTAGCTGATTGATATCACCAAATCCAAATGGATGGAAGGACTTTCCTATGCGGCGGGCAAGCGTGGTTCTGTTTGCATGCAACTTGACAAGCAGGTCCCAGAATCTGGCCCTTAAGTTGCTCTATTGGTTGACTGGACCTTCCTAGTATTAGGAAGTGGACTGAAAAATACACGCCGAGGATACTAACTGTACTGGGTAGTTCTGTAACAGCCAAATGAAACACGTTGAACATGCCTTATGTCATGTTTCTAGTGTTAAAGAAAGCTAGAAGATGCCTTCTTTCAGACAGATGCTTGGATTGTCAACATTCTGTTAAAACAGTGGGAAAGAACCTAGTTATTTTCGGATCAAAGAACGTATTTGTTCTGAATACTTGCCTTTGGAGAAATATGAAACATCCCTGTGTCTGAATGAAACATGGATTGTTTTACAAGAGCTGAATAATTAATGATGCAATATGTGCATGATCTCAAATGACCAAAAGATAAATAATTTTTAAAAAAAATCAGTAGGCCTTGAATGTTTGAAATGCTAATTATAATTAATGACAAGTATAGGTCGCAGTTATTTTTTGTGAAACATTAGAATATCAAACAGGGGTATTGGTTGAAGATTCGGGACAGATCCAATAAAAAGTCATTGGTGAATTGCAGACAGGGATTTTTCTGCATTAATATGGAACAGCAGGCATTTTTCTTTCCTGCTAGGAACGTACTGCAGGACAACACGTTACATATGATGGTGAGCAACATATTATATATGCGTGTGTCCTGGAGAAATGATTGGTGCGATCACCAATTGTGTGATTGAAACACACACAGGGTTTTACATGGTTTAAAATAGTTATATGTGTATTGAAACATGCAAGCAATCGCGACAAACAGGATTTGTTAGTACGTGGAATTACCTCTGAAATCCTGTGCTAGACGCAGAGATCGGATGGGCTGGAAGTGATATCATGTATTTAACCGCTTGTGGGCAGTGAAGCTGCAGAGAATCAGATTAGCAGAGTCTGGGCAGGAGGCTATAATGCATTTATAAACCAAGGTACATTTCATTTGCCTGTGCCTAATGTAATTAGGGGTAAGGATGGTCTGTAATTATGATTAGATTTTTTTTAATGCCCTCCCCCCGGTGTCCTTATTTCACCCAGTTCTCATGCTGCAGATTAGAATCCGAAGATTATGCCCCCCTCGCCAGCTCACTACCTCTCTCTAGCTCTGCCGCTGCTGCATTCTGTCTCATACATTAGCTGTAGGTCATATTCACTCAGAATGACTGCCAATATCCAGCCCAGACACACCACAAAGTACCCCGTGCTTACAGATACCCCACCCAAACAAAGCAGCCAGTGTGAGGGCTGTCAGCTTCTTAATCTTGCGGTTATTATTTTCTTACCATCATAGTTAATGGTCTACAAAAGGACATCACTCCTGGCTTTTTTTCCTCATACAAGCATTCTCTACATGGCAGCAATGGTGAGTGAGGAGAGCATCATAAATGTATGATGTTGGTGCGTGTTGTATGTTACTGCTGAGTTATTAATCCTTTCGGCTGTCTTAGCATGCAACATGTTGCTATTTTATTTAACATTACCATGTTTGCCGCTGTTTTAAGTAAGAATTTCTTACCTTGGCTTCTCTAGGATCTCCCAGCAGCGCAGGTTTTCAGGATCTCCTCAGACGAGCAAAAGTCGTCCAATCCGTGCCTGTCAGGCCGGTGCTAGTTTAGGAATCACCTGTGCTCACCCAGGTCACAGAGAAAACATGTACTGTTTGGGAAATGCCAGACCGGGGCTGAGAAACGTATGATGTAGATGGTCTGGAATAGAAGTCAACAGAGAAATCACATTAGTGTTTACTTACTGTTTTGTACTGTATGGTCTTGAAAGGAAGGTTGTTTGTCAGAAAGGTGATACAGATCCTGTATCAAAATCTTTCTCATTAACTCATAATCTTCTTTCAGCTATAATATCCACAAGGATGTCTGTGGGGCTTATTCACTAAAGGGAGAGCTGTCAGGAAAGTTTGCAGGAGGCTTGTGGTTTTAGTTCTCTTGCTTTATTATACAGGACCAGCACTGGCAGGTTTCTTCTTCAGTATGGGCTGTGTAATGTATAAGTCAATGGGGGAATTTAACTATACTATATTATACAGGGCCAGCATGTGAAGCATCCCAGACCTCAAAATGAATCGACACAACAGCGCTGCATCCATTACCAGTGTTTTGTTTAAGGCAGTCGGTAACAAGTTCAACCATGCCACCCAAGATTTCAAATGGCCAAACAGACTTTTGTTGGGTGGGGGGGTGGAACATCATCCAAAAATGTCATGCGTCATTGTGACTTATTTATAGCTAAAGTCCTACAGCGGGACTGTTCCGTCCAAAAAAAAAAAAAAAAAGGGGGCGACTTGAGAGATATGGGCATTACTGGTGGAATAGATCCCCTGTTGACTCACATTCCCAGTGAAAATGTCCCTGACACCCCCAACTATAGAAGAATGCATACTAAAGCACCCCGTGTGAGTACTTTAATTCTCGCCTGATACAGAAGAGGCAGAGCTGCTCCAGCGGCTACCCTGCTCCTCCGTAGACTGACAGGCATACAGTGGTGAAGCCAGAGCCAGTGCTGGGGTTCACTGGAGGTAAGTATACCACATACAGAATCCCCTATGCATTTGTAAAATGGACAACATGAAAATATAAAGGGGCCACAGATATCAAATGCATTAAAGTGCACATGATGACTGGGAGTGTCCCTTTAACAATTTGTGTCAAATGTTGCCCCATCACAGTCTGTAATGTCATAACTGTAGGTCTGCTGGTGAAAGATTCTGGTGCTTTATAAACATACAGTTATATACAGGTTTCCAGCATTATGGTTTCACGCTGCATTATTAAGGGCCAAGCTGCTGCGACGGCCCCCTATTTCATCTCTGATTTATCTTTGCGTTGAGTGAACTTTGCACTTCTTGCACAGAAGCTTACTGGATTGAGCTTCTAGGTTAGTGAACAAATCCCATCCATCCCATAATTGAATACCAATCATCTCATAGACTGCAACAGAAATATACCAGAGGGAAACCAGAGACAATACATACCTCCTTATAGTAATTCTGGTGCAAAGTGGTAAAAGTGGAGTAAACAGTCAGGGCCTTGGATATTATCCAAAACCCAAGCCCATAACCCAAAATGGTATTTTAAATCTGGAAAGCGTACATGGTATTTGCAAATTATTTGGAGCCAGTTAACTATTCTTCTGTGATGTAACAAATCTACTAACTGGAACCAAATCGTTATGAACAGGTATTGTCGCAGTCTGAAGAACACAAGCCCCCCATTCTTGGTTTGGGAATACTTAATCGTGCAAAGAATACTTTGCTAGCGTTTGATTTCAACGTCCTGATGTCTTCATTGTGAATTAAAGTATTTGAAATTTCTGCAAGAATATTTGGCGTGCTGAAAGCCTAATGATTTCATTTTCTTGCTCTAACAGGCTGCGTTATCATGGTTCTTAGTCAGATGACTCTCCGCCTGGTTATCACATGCTGTGTCATGAAGCACAGAAACATTGACCACATTATTTAAATCCTGGAATAATTAGAGGCGTATAATGGAGAGCACACACTCTGTCCTCCAATTGCACAAACCCATTATGGAGCTTTGCTACGTCAGCTTCTACCTTCCTGGGGGTAGTGTCAGGGGATTCACATACAAGCGCTGTGTAACTCGAGACAAAGCCAGAACATGTTTTGATAGCTGTTATCGAATCAAGGAGGAGACAGAGGCTGCAGAGCACAGGGATCCACCTTACGAAAGCTTTACAGAGGCCTTAAAGGAAACCACAACCCAAAACATCCTTACAGAACTGTATAAGCTCACGGCTGCTAAAAACAGGTTGTTGGTCCATCTACTTCAAGCCTCCAGGAATCCAAAACTCAGAATGGGTAATCAGGAAGGTAAATTTCAAGACCTGCCTCCAGGTTCTAGCATCCCGGAGGAAGATGTTTCTGGCCGTATGGATTTCCACGAGTCGTGGTCTGCTTCAAATGAGAAAAAGGTTTCCTCGTCTAAGGTTAAAAAGAACAGGAGATTCAGTAGGAGGAAGGAAAGTATAGAAGACTTTGTGCAGAAGAAGACTAAGTGGAAAGGGGGTCCGGAGGCTGGAGCGATGCATACGAGAGACAAAGCATTCGCAGCAAGGCCATCTCTGACCAACTCTGTAGACTCCTTGTCACGCCCGAGACTGCAGTCTGTAGAGAACAAGGAGAGTTACACAACGGGTTCCTCAATAAACAGTATGCAGGGTAAGCTTTGTGAAAGCTCTGGGATGCTGGGTACTGAATCAGCGATGGGCAGCTCGCTTTCTGTGTATGATAATGATGTATTTGATGATTTTTCTCTGCTGCCTCATAGCGACAGCCTTCTGGGTGATCTGCAGGGAGTCATGAAGATCATGCAGGAACAGAACAGTGCCCCCATGATTCAGGGCAGTAAAGCAGAAAGAAGATGCACAGAGTATAATAACAGTGAAGAACCGGGTAGCAGGAGGGGCTCAAGGACCGTCGTAGCTAAAGTTCAGGATATCAGCCCCTGTGTTCAGAGAGTTGTCACCTCATTCAGTTACCCAGAAAATAGCGCTGAGGATGCAAGGTGTGAAAATGTCACCACTGTGGTATCTGCTGTACCAAATGAGTTTATCTCTCAAGCAGATGTGCTTAAGCTTTGTGATCCTCCTGACAGAGATCCGCAATCCTTAAGAGGCAGTGAGACAGACCAGGAGGTGGACAGGGCAAGTGAGAGACACCTGGTCCTACCGCTTAATGATGGCGCATTGGTGTCGCATGGATTTGTCAACAAAAGTCTCATAAGAGTTCTGCAAAGTGACAGTGTGGAGGAGACTGAATATTGGTTGGGACAACTGGATCACAAAGGAGACAGAGCTGCCGTGTGCCCCAACCTGCTGAAACAAGCAACCAAATCTTTAAATCCAGCAAAGTTTGTCCACCAGAGTACCAACATCAAAGCCGAGGAGAAGCACCCCGCATCCCTTTCTTTTACCTGTGATGTACTTAATGAATCCAGCCAGCCAAGTAACATCATCAAACGAAATTCTATTTCCCCGTCTCCTTTATCTTCCCGCCTTCCAAGCCCCCAGCTTCATCACAGGATTCTGCCGTTATCCACCAAGCTGTCTGAGGACATCACAGACTTACCCCAAAGGGACGTACAATGGGATGCCCCATGTGACAAAAGCTCTTCATGTCAGGCCTTGGGGACTAAAACTAAAGATCCTACCTGGTCAGAGTATTTAGCTTCTGATGAGCAAAGACAAAACCAGTCTACAACTGTGAAATACAGCACCTTACAACCAGATCTACCTCCTCCAGGTTAGTAATTTTGTATTTTATAACATAAATCAGATGTCTTTCTAAACATTATCCTTCTACCTCAAAGGTGCCTTCCGATGAGTGACAAACCAAATCATCGTAGGCATTTCATCATCATCTTGAGAATTTTTGTACCCCTTGATCTGCATCGTGGAACCCATTTTTAAGCTAAATTAGCAGTGGGCAGTACTTGTAAATTCACCTGTCCCTGAGCCATATATATAATATATTTCTCTACCGAGCAAGCAAGGACTCAATTCCTTGGGGGTAGTCTCTCTGGGTAGAGAAAAAGGTTTGTAGGTTTAAGCAGCTCTGAAATATAGACACATATTCAGTACCTGTATCAACCTGATTCTATGATTCAGTTGTTGGCAAGAAAAAGTATCACTGAGTAACCTGCGTTGCTACATCAAAAAGGGTACATTAACCCCTCAGCGCCCAGTCATCACTGTTGTTAAGACAATGTACATTTTATCAGAGAATTATCTTAAAATGTCGCATCTTATAACGGATGTAATGCTTTGTAAATCCTGCATTGTAGAGTTCAGGGCATTACGCACTTATCTAATGTTGTAATATACGTATTAAAACCCAAGCTTATGTGGGTACATCTCCCTGCATGATTTTTTTCCCCATCAATTTTATCTTTGTTCTTGATAGTTTTTGATTTGCTTATGCATCCTTTGTGAAGGTAAGGTGTATAGAGACATTTTTTTTTTATTAAGATAGATGTTGTTTGTGTCAGATCTTGCCACAAATCTCGGCTTTTTAATTTTAAGTTAAATATCCTTGCAACAGTCAAATATCTGGAAAAAAACAAAAAGCACAATCTTTAGCCAGTTTTGGTTACTTTTTAAAGCTGGGAAATTCCTCTTTAAGCATTTACATGTTTCAGGAACAAATTCACTCATTGGGCGTGAATGGTTTGGCTTATTGCCCATTTGGTGCCCGTTTTCATACATGAACTGTGAGCACTTCTTTAACCACAACCTATATTGTTTCAGATATCAAAGTAATAAAGTCCATGAAGAGATGGATGTGTAGGGTTTGGCTCTCACTGAGTATTGAAGCCTTTTTGTTCCATGAAGCCCTCCAGAGAGTTTGGCTGTTTAGAAAAGTTTTAGGTTTGAAGAGGGTTCTCATGGAATCTGTAACAGGCCAGGAATGGTATGGTTAAAGTGGGGCTGTCACTTTTCTCAGGGATACCCTGGGACACATTGAGGTAGCGTGATCACATAAAGCAAAATAACGTGATCCTGCAGTAAAAAAAAAAACTGCTAGTAGGGTAAGCAATGATGAAGGGAGGGGAGTATTTATGAATGAATGTATGTTAATTATAATGAGTGTAAGTGTGATCCTGCACCCACACAGGGTACCAAACAGCACGGTCCTCTAGGGTATTAACGCCACATCTCAGTTAGGTAATCACCCACGGTTTATTTGTAGTCCACGTATGCAGCTATATACAGAATTTCATAGCACACAAAATTCCCTACAAACAAAAGCCTAGCTCGTCTGAGCGCTTACTAACATATAACTCCCCTCACTACACAGGGTCTAAAACTAAACAAAACGTAATCCCACCAACCTTTTTGATGGTCTCTCTCTTGTGCAAAGCAAGCCCTGCTGCTTCCAAACAAACTCTCTTCTCTCCCTCTGTCCAACAGGTCAGGGTATATTGCAGTCAGTGCAGCTCGTTACTCGCAGCTGACCAGTGCATTGGAGTCAGCTTAAACTCCTGGCCTGGATCCTGGGTCAGTCCGGGTGCATGGAAACTGCGGGGTGGTGAATGTAAACTGCGGGGCGGTGCATGTAAACTGCGGGGTGCAGCCCCAGCCTGCCCTATATGTCATAGAAAACCCTGCAAAATCGCGGGGGAATGTATACCCCTTCCACAACAACAGCCCGCACCTTGTTACAACGTGTACAAATAGAGAAATTCGTTAGATTGTATGTTAATGTACGTTTGTGTTGCGTGAATGTTTATACGTATGTGTACCAGTGTGTATGGGCGGGCAAGGGGCCCATGGGCCAGAAGGTGTCAGCTCTCCTCTGTAGATAAATATTGATGTATCTATATATGAAAACCCACCTTATATACATCCCATAGGACCAGCTTCACTTCTCAGTCTGCATATTTACCCCTCTCCGTTATTGTATTGTTGTTCTTAAGTCGCTGATAGTTGCTGATCGGTTCAGACAACCTTTCTAATTCTGAGGTGAGGAAGAAGGGAACCTTAATGAGTGCGTTTTGCAATTGTAACCATATATCGAACCATAACTTCCCTTTTTTTTGCGTACCCGCACAAATTACAATTTCTTTTTTTTAAAGATGTACTGTATGTTCATAGATATGTTCTCAATACAGTAACGCCCCACCATACACGTGTCTTCTATTTACTTATTCCAGTTTTTTCTTTGAAGAGGATTCAAACTACCGTTTTGTCAGTACAAGATGTCGGTACTGATCTTGGTAATGTGTTCTGCCGAACGTCTCTCCTGCCATGTGAAATACTGCCAGTCAGGTCCAATGAACATTTCAGGGGGTACTAACGTGACCACCCAGTGCCTGTGCACAGAAAGCCCCCCAAGAGCTGTCTAAGGAGTGGTAAAGGTTGGTCTGGGCCTGCTACAATGTAAGCTGTTAACTTTATATGTACACAAAACTTATACTTCACTAACTGCCTATTTCAACATTTAAATTCACTTTGAATTGCTTTTTAAATGATTCTCTTCTTACTCAACTTCTCCATTCCGCTGTTTCTGCTGACAATTATGTTTTACTTGGTATCGCTACAGCCCAAATATTATTTCTTCATGGCTTTTCCACAGGAAGTTTTTGACCTTAAAAAAAAACAACCTTTACCACTCCTTAGACAGCTCTTGAATGTTTTCAATGGCTATTCCTACACACCCCGGCCACTGGGGACCCAACACTTGGAAGCCTGGTTTCTGTTATTTCTTTTTTGTTAAATCATTTGAGGGTTTTTTTTAATTAATCAAATTATATCAAGAATAAAATGAAAAAGTGATTTTTCTTAATACTTTTTTGTTAAGTTATTTGAGAGGAGTCAGGAATTTCAGTCCCTGTGATGATCAGAATATTCCAAAGTGAGGAAAGCAGTGGCCTAAGCCATAACACTAAATGCCATTTTTGTTATCCAGACCTGTATGCTTTATTGGTGACTTTAGAATAGAAAGAAATCCTTTATGGAAAAAAAGGTACAACTACAAGGTATGGCCTTTTTTTGTCTGGCTCCCAGATATAGAGTATAAATAGTGTGTGCACAAGTTATATCATAGAAAGTTTCTTTCATAAAGAGTTCAGGGGCAACATAGACACTCTGTAGCAGTAGATCGATACACATCTGCTCAAAACTTTAAGCACCGGAAGTGTATCCAGTGATGGACTGGCGGTGATGTGGCGGCCCTGGCTCTTTAAGGCTGAAGGCCAGCTGATGACGTAAGTGCGTTCAGTGGCTTAATATAACTGCTCCCTTACTTGGAACATTATGCCCATTATATCTCCAGTTGTGCTGAGAAGATAAATATGGGAACAGCTGCTCCAAGCAAATTGATAAGCTAAGCTAAAAGTCTTTTCTCACCTCTCATTTAGAAATTTAAATCAGAAATGATGCTACCATCATCATAGGTAATGAGTGTGCTCAGGAGTCCCCTCATTGAATGTAGTAGGGGTAAGGTACAAATCCCTCAAGTTAGATCACAAAGAGTGACGTTTTTAGAAACAAGCTTGTGATCATTAGTATTGTGTTCCTTAGCTGTATTGCATTTGAATGTTTACTTGCTGCTTTCCCATTACGGTATTCTGTAATTTTACTCCTGAACTTCATTATGTCTTGCAGATATTTAAAAATAGACTCAATTTTTAGTGTTTTAGTCTTAAAGAGGTAGCCATGCCCCCTTTTTGTCCTCTCAGACATAAAAAAAAAAAACATTTGGCAAAGGCTAGTGTTGCCTTTGCCAAATGTTGCGCAGATTTCCTCCTTAGACTTGGGTGTGAAGGGAGCCCAAGGTTGAGAGCTTGCCCTAAGCCCCATTAGATATAAAGATCCAGGATTACGAAACGTTTAGGAACCTTAATACCTAATTTAACGAATTCCAGGAAATGCATCATGTGACTGATCTTTCTAAAGAACTTTGTAGGCCAGCTTGGTCCACCTGCTCAGGTTCACCCCTCACCTGGTGGTTTCAGTGACCTCTTTGTCAAGAGGTTCTATTTTGTGAAGCATTTTTCTATGTTGAATGTGTTAGTTGAGGTTGTGGCTACAGTAGGCCTGTGATATCCTCTGGTGGTCCCACCTGGTTTGCCTGCTCTTAGATCACAACTGAATAATGCCTTGATCTCCAGGAGGTCTTCATACCTCCTTTGAAGAGACGATCCACACAAGCTCAAAACTTGGAAACAAAATTGGAAACCTATACTGCTGCCAGTGAAAGCACTAATATAGCGTTTCTGTTTGTTTATGCTACAGCTTATAGATTTAAGATTATAGCTAAAAATTCCCCTTTGGCGTTTAGTTATTGAGCAGCACAAAAATATGAATAATAGTTGTGTATTTTGCGCTAATGGATCTGGGTCATAGTAGGGGTCAGCAGCCGTCTTCATGCAGGTTCCTGCCTTTCTTGAAGATACATCCTCATTGTTTCCATCCTGCTGCGTTCAATTTGTCATCCTGTACCCAGTATTACATAACCGGCGCCTGTGGATGGCCAGGCGTTCTTCTGCGCAGGTCCTCCTGTCAGTTCTGATTACTTTTGGTCACTGGCCTTCTGTGTTTACTCCTGCAATGAATTCTCTACAATGCCTTTACTCCCACAATAATTTTTTATCTTAGTAACATTCTAAGTTTCGTGTTGTTCTTCAGACGATAATCCATAAGCAAGACAATAATTCTCGAGATTTGTTTTATAGTACTTTGAAATATGAAGCACCGGCTTTAAAACGAGCCGCTGTGCTTTGTGCCAAGTGCTTCCCTTAGATTTAAATTGCCACCCACCGCCTCTTCCTGGACTTGAAACAAGTCGGGTCTGCAGAAGGCTGTGTAGTGAAGTGTTACCGATCTCTCCATCGTTTGACGATCCTGTAATTTGAGTGACAACCAGCAGGGGCAGTGTTGGTGCGAATTTGCATGACTCCGGAAGGCTGCCACCAAGTGGCCCAGTGATGCAATACAAAGGATCCTACATTCCACTCCGAATATGCGTGGTCTTATCCGTAAGGTTGGCCTGACTTGTAAGGAAGTTTCATTTAAACGTTTCTATATGGATTCAATGATGCTATTGAGTTATCTGTTTAAATATATCTGGTAATGTCCCTTCGATTTATTTTACAGTGTTATGTAGAACAGACACCAGTTACTTCTTTATACACCAAAGAAAGGAGCTCACTGTTCCAAACGTTAGTAATCTAACTCTGTTATCCATTGATCGCAGGTTATTTTAATTTCAGTAAAATTCCTGCATTCCGTGCTCAGGTTCTGTCTTTCTTTTCTTCTCCAGATTAGCTCCACATTTATATATTTCTTTGCACCAGGGGACACATATTGCCTTAATATCCACAGATTGTTTTTTTGAGATATAGGAATCATGTCTATGATGAACTGCATGAAATGTAATAGGTCAGATGGGTTTTGTAGAACATATGCACAAATCACAAAACATCTGCATTTTATACTAATCTTGTGCTGGTCCATATTATGCACTTATTTATTGCCTGTTTCCTGGAAATATTTAACTTATAGGATAAAAATCAGCCAGTGGTGTTTTGATTTCCGTTGCTTGGAAAAACATAGGAGGGCTCTTTGCCCTTTGGATAAAGGATTCTCCTTGATAAATCCAGAATCTCTTTCTTTGCTTCACGAAATTATGTCTTCTGCCCACCCCTCTTAGATTTCCATGTAACGTACCATTTGTCAAACTGTTATCCGTTCACTGTTACCCAAATAACCTGTACAGATATGGTAGCCATTTTTAAAAGAGCTTGATGAGATGGACTTCAACGGTGCAGCTCCAGCGAAGGGAACAGGAATGTAACTGGTCTCCTAGAAGAAATATTTAATACTCTTCAAGAAAAATATGCTGTCGCTATCCATAAACATTAATAAAGGTATAATTGTGTTTCACGTAAAAAGTTTCCCTTTTGAGCTGTTGAAGACCTCTACTTGTCTCTTAATGTCATTGCCTGATCTTGTAGCTCCATGATCCATGGTTTGGTACAGAGCCTTAATATGTAAGCATTTTATGTATACAGACGTTACAAGGTGGCAGTACTTTACACATACTACTCGATGACTGGGCAGAGCTAGTAGGGGTACCAGAGGCTGGGCATCACTTCGGTTACAGCACTATCGTGTCTAGAGAAAAGTAAACATGGGCTTTGTACAGCCTTGTCTTTTGGGCCCTGCATAGTGTATAATTTGGTCTATAAGAAAACTTTGGAAAAAAATCTACATATTCCAGAATATATAATTAGAATACAATTGTAAAGGAAGCTGTTACAGTTCCCCAGTATAGCCCAGAAACCATAGTTTCTACCAAATGGGACCTTTACAGCCACTAGTTCTGATTGTCCCACATCTATGAGTCTCGTGAAGTACAGAGGTCAACACCCGGCCACACCAGATGCTAATTTTTCTTGAAAGCAAACGTGAAGTACTTTGGAACATTGCTGAATTTTTAAAAGATTCCCCCTCCCCATGCTTGGGTTGATTAGTGGATTATAGTAATGTATCCACTGTTTGCATATGTTTAATTACAATGTTTTTTTTGTGCAGGAGGAGGGGTGACACAGAGAGATACTTTTGCTACATCTCCCGGTTTCCAGTCTTGTGTCAATGAAGACATCTCCTGTGTGGGCGATGCTAGGCCCGTTACAAACCGGGACAAGCCGGGGAAACCTGATAGGAACGTGCTGCATCTTAGTCTGGAGATACTGGTGAGTGTGAACCTGTCACAGCTTTTAGCATAATCCTTTATCAAGTTGTGTGCCAAACCACCGTTTTTAACACATAAAAACGCTTACTCCCTTCACCATGCTTGGCTGGCAAGTTGCTACCTTGATCACCTACGTTCACAGAGGAATCCCCATGATTTTCTTGCAATGGGTGATTACCCAAACTGGGTTCAAGTACTTAAAATTAGTTTATTTTAATGGCATTAAAGTAAAGTATGAAGAACAATCTATATCTAAAGAGTTGTTTTTCATTAGAGCTACCCACTACGTCTACTTACAGGAAAACAATAACATACTATACAAATAGGTTAGCTCAACATAACCCATATCTGGATAGCTACAGTTGCAATAAGAGCAACTGGTCATTGCTGCAGAATATGATGAAGATATATAAATTGATAAATAATAATAAAGATGATGTATGTAGAAGGGCAATATGAGTTTATATAATATATATATATATATAAAATAATAATATAATATATAATAGAAAATAAACAGAACCAAACCCCTCTGCACTATGCTACACCATTCATATGCGTAAACTATGCCCCTTGGATAGACAATCTCTGAAGGTCGTAATGCATTAGCTACACAGCCAGAAATTCAGAAGTGATACGTGCTGACAAGCTGCATCCGTGGGCATTTAATAGGTTTATCAAACTGTGAATCACCATAGGTGGCGTATGCTGTTCAAAGAGAGGGACTAACACCATCCCCTATAGTTTACCCTTTTTTAATCACTTTACTTGTGAATGGTTTAGCATAATTTTATGCACAACAATCTTGGCTTTGAATTCCTTTACAGTTCTTTTTCCACGGGAAGTTTCTTCCTTGTATCTTCTACCCTCTCTGTATTGTAGTTATTATTTTTTTTTATTTGTATTTTTTATTTTTTTTTGTACTTTCCCTGATATTTTCAAATTGTATAGAATATTGCTGTGCGCATTTTAAGTATCACACTCTTCAACGCAGCACAGCTGGAAACTATCACAAATATTTACACAAGTGACAAGGCTCCAGCGTCTCATTGATATGAGGTGTCCGGCTGATTCGTGGTCAAAGAGGTTCTCGTCTGTTTGCCTTCCCTCCTTTCACAGGCAGTGGGAGTGGAAAAAAAAGCCTGCTGTGCATACCTGTTACCTGAAAGCAGGGAGGTAGGGTAATTTGAAACCAGCCCTTTTCATGCCGTCTCTGGACGGTGACATTTGCATTCTTTAGAAAAGCTTCCACAACGCGGAAGAGAACGATTTCACCCTGTTTTCAGCTGAAAGGATCCGTCTGCCTGCCTGCCTGCAAAGCAAAGAAGTCATTTTTAGCATTGCTGGTTTTGCGGTAAAGTTTTTTTTTTCTTCTTTCTCATCCCGCTCTGCTGAAGACATGCTGGCTTCATCTGCAAAGTTTTTACTTAAAGCTAAGTTGGGATTTCACCGGGAGAGACCTGAGGCTAAAGTGACACAGGAAATCTTTTCGGAGTTGTCATGCCGGCTTGGTGCTCACAAAGACGTTGTTATTTGCGTGTAATTAAAACTGCCAGGCGACCGCAGAGACTGCTTTGCAAGCAGGAAGCAGGAATCCAAAGGTCTCCGCTGCAGAGTTTCCAAAAGGAATAACAGACTTTCTACTTCTGTGTCTTTTAATTCTACAAAAACAGATTTGGGATGACTTGGTTGCCGAGGCTAACGTGTACAAAGGATATGTTCTGAACTTTCTTGGTGTTTTTTTTGCTTGAAAAGAATGAATATTTAATTTAACTTTAGGTTTTTTGTTTGGTCAAAGTGTAAGTTTCAGTTTATTTAACAACACGGTTGAAAATCCAGTTTTTTCTATTGGTTCTTGCATTGTTGTAGATACTGTAGCCCCTAGGTCCAGCTCACCTCATACGGTTACAGGACATAGTTATTTGGGGATATGGAACTAAAAGCCAATGTTCCCACAGAGTCCCAGGCTCCAGCGGTGGTGTCGGCAGCTGCACACAATGAGGCTGCTCCATCTCTGCTAGGCAAATTTTCCATAAAGTCATTTTTTGGATTTGCAGCAAAGCCTAAAGAGGAAAATGCAGTCCTGAAAGCATTCAGATCCACCGGGAACAAACCAGAGGTGCAATCAGACACCCTCGCCTTTTCCCAGGAGTCAAGCAACACCGAGTTTGAAGCACAGCGTGACACATCAGAAGGAGGAGCTAATTCTTGTGAAAGCTTAAAAGAAGTGGCAACCATTAGAGATGAACAAACGAAGCAGGTAGAGCATTCAGAGTTGATAGAGGTTCGGGATACGGATGATTTACCCAGTGAAAAAGAAATAGATTCTCAAGTCTCCATGAAACAAGTTAAACCTGCTACAAGTGAGAAGGTCAACAGAGTACCACATCCTCCGATGGATAATCTGGGTGGGACTGAAGTCCAGGTTTTACAAGAGCAAAATGATGAAAAGAAAGGAGTACACGCGCAGCGTCTGGAAGCCTCAGATATTCACAAGGATGCAGAGACGGCTTCACGTATCATATATGACACCACGGACTCAGATGTTTGCATGAAGGAAATCTACGACCAGGATGGTATGCTTGTGCGTGGAACTCTTGTACATACAACCAGTGATACGGATTCTGACAGCGAGAGTCCTGAAAAAGTCACAGGAAAACAAACAACAAAGACCCCAGAGTCCCAGGATTATTCTGAATCTCATGTACCACTTAATAGTGTCCCCATCCAGGAGCCAGGAACCCAAGAGCCGGGTAATGAGGACTTTGTAGAGAGAGACAAAGGACAAATCAGTCTAGATAAGGCAAAATTCACTGGGACCAACATAGAGGCAGATAACATGTCAACACTGGATAAGGATACAAACTGTCCTGATGTCACAAGCAATCTAGAACCTGGTAAAGACTCTCTACTTTCAGACACCCAGGGCGAAAAGCCTTTCCAACTGCCCGCTATATTTAGCGGCCTTCGCATACATAAGAAGGGAGCTCCTGTACAGGAGAATGAAACGGTCACGGTAAAGGCAGGGGACACCGACCTGGCGATGTTAAAGCTGTCCCAGCCAGTGCAGAAGGCAAAGTTGCCTGTGGGTTCGCCGGTCAGAAAGCAGGAGCCAAAGAAGACGGCAGAACCCAAATCCAGCTCGAAGTTCATGGAACAGCTCTCCCAGCTGCTGAATTTTGATCTCCCAAAGCAAGATGAAAAGGAGGTAGACATACCCTCAGAGCAAAGTCAAGAAGAGTGTGTGGAGCAGAGCACTGAGGTTATTACAGACAAATCCCCAGAGCCTGTACCCCAGGAATCTGCCCTGGATGCCTTTAGATCTTTTTTCACCGGGCCTTCCAAAAAGGTTGCAAAGCAAGAGTCCCCTGACTTGGAGACTGTGAAGCGGAAACAAAAGAGCGAGAAGGAGTCTCTGAAGGCCATATTTGACAAAACCAGGCATAATGGTGGTGATGACTCCTCTGATAAGAAAAATGTAAGCTTTCTATACCCCCCATCAGAACAATTGTATGTGTAAATGTGCTTGCGATGACCTCAAAATACATTATTCGGCTTCTGTAAGGTCAATGCCAGCCTTTTAGCCGCCTTCATTTTCCTAATTTTGGTGAATGTCATTCTGGAACTTTTTAGCTGTCTTGATACATCTGGACAGTGGAGTGATTTAAACTTTTCACTTTAAAAAGAAAGACCATAGCAGATTAGCTGAGTTACATCTTAAGCACTGGCAAATGTTATTCATTTGAACATTTTTTCACAATTGGTTACTTGGACTAACAATGAGGTTTTATATTGCAAAGAAGCCATTTTTTTGTACAAAACTGCGTTCTAAAGTTAGTAAAAAAAATAAATAAACATCCACCTATTGTTGTGTCATTAAATATAGACTTGCCTGGAAACTAGAATTCCATAACACAATAGTTGGGTATAGTGCTGCATTTCTAAAGCAATGTTGGAGCCAAAATATAATTGCGATGGATCCTCTAAACCATCTTAATATGGTATATGAAACTATATCTTTTATTATTGCAGCCCGACCATAGCCCATCTGATCCAGAAGACAGGACTCCAGGGAGACTTCAGGCTGTGTGGCCACCCCCAAAACCCAAGGATGAGGAGGAGAAAGTTGGTTTGAAGTACACTGAAGCAGGTAGGGGAGCATCGGTGAGAATCGCATTTGTTGCTGTTTGGTACAGAAGCTTTTTACGCCAAACTGGCGGATGGCTGATCCACAATTCCTTTTGTGTTTCTACTATAAATTTAGAGATGCTGCTTGAGATATTGAGGTTTATTCATAATAGCTTAAGATGCAGGTGAGTTGAAACATTTCATCTCACTGGGGTTGGCCTTTTGTAATGCAGCGTTAAATTGGTAACGATGATTGATTAAATGGTTTGACTCGCCTGCAATTTGTGATTTGCTGACTGAATTGCTAGGTGTCCTTTGTTCATTTTGATTTTTAAATGTGTTGAAAGGTAAGTCCCTTGCATGGCAAGACATATGTAGCTTGTTTTCCGAGGAGGTTGGAAGTTATTGGGAGGGTGCATACACGGTCTGTTTTTTTGGTACTTGGAAGTAAAAGTACCTTAGCATATTAAGAGGACATGCAGGGGGGCAATTGCCTCCTGGACTGGCCCAAGTTAAAGATCTTGGGCCACTACCTGAAGCTTTTCTGGGAGTTTTATTGCCACCAGGCTGTATAAAGTAGAAAAGACTTTAGATGGCGTTCATGTGATGACTGCACGGACAGGATGGAGTAGTTTAATCCGAGCATGTTGCCTACTAGACTGTTTTCTGCCACGTTATTAGTAGGGCACTTGGTTGCCCCCGGGCTGAATGTTGGCAGACCTCCCGTGAGGACGAGAGACGTGTTCTGTTAGGTGAATGTGCTCTTGGTGTTTAGGAACGGGCAGTGTGATTCAGTTACAGGTATGCTAGGTGGAGTTGTAATGTTTGTGTACAGTACCTGATATCTGTTTACTAGGAAGAGGTAGGATTAATGCGTCACTTTACTTGTTTTAGCAGGAAGTTGGGAGGTTCATCACCGGCCGGTTTGCATTACAAGGAAGAATAATTAGTGTTTGTGTTTGTAGAAGGAGATAACAAGTCTTTGTTGTGCGTTGGTAGGAAGCGCGAGACTCTTGTTTCTGCATTAAGTAGCGCTGTCTGATATGTTCTCCAACGTCTATGGATTACGAGCAGATTACGCAGATGACGTTTGTACGCAGCATTCAGAAACAGTGAGAGTTGGTACCATGTTGGCCGTAGAAACACAGGAGACGAGTAGAGTCCAGTTGATACCTTTATTGGGTACCTTGTCTTGAATTCAGGTTTGGCATGTATTTATGTAGGGCAGATAACCAAACCTTATCACCGCGTATAGTCGTTGCTCCAAGTATCTGTAAAACATTTTGTCAGTTATTGTGCCAAACGGGCCACTGGGGTGCAGAACTCTTTATTAACCTTGAGAGAGTCAATGGATACATCTACCAAATAAAAAGACGCCATGATCCTTGGCATACCACCGTTATTGGAAAGGATAGCTGTTGATCATAGGAGTTGGAGTCTGGTTTGACCATTTAGTATCCATTCAGTAGGATAAGAAGTGTCTCCGATGAGCATCTCGGGGCAATTGTTTCATCATATGCGAATATATTTGTTGCAGACATGCATATTAAGGCAGTGGAACCAGTTTTTCCACATAATGATAGTTTGTTAGCTGGTTCATAAATACTTCGTCACACTGTACTCTTATGTAAAACACACCCAGCTCCCAGTTAATACACATTACCTAATTTCTAAATCAGTTACTGTGTTTAAAGCGGATGTGAGAGGTGTGAGCTGTGTCAAAAGGAGATTACTTCCTTTAATAGGAATCCAAATAGCTAGCAAGCTGCGGCTTCTAAAAGTTCCTGACCTTTTATAATGCTACTTGTAGCCGAGCCATGATGGAACATAGATTGTTAAGCCCCCGATCTGCTAATCAGCCCGGTGGGGGAGCTTTGAGTATGGGATTTCGGGGACGCAGAGGGTATGGCCTTCATTGACAGATAAATGTTCCTGTACATTGACCTGTTAATTTATTGTGTTAAAAGTCATCTGTGCAAGCATGAAACACTATCAGAATCTGCACCTGCACAGAATGCACGCTTCAATTACGTTAACTTCCTTTCCCCCTCTAGCTTATCTCCTATCCCCTGCTGCGGAGTGACCTTGCCCATTCACTGCACCCCAAACCCTGGACTCACCAACCGTGTCCAGGTCCTGGTGCTTCTCCTCTGAGTCCTGCTCTGGTTTGTAGTGGCATGTTGGAGGGGAAGGGGCGTTGAAAGGCATAGAGCTGTGAGCTTGGGGTTACCAGCCAGGGACTCCAAAGTTTTACAGTCTACAGTGTCTGCTCCAAAAAATCTCCAGGTGCTGCATCTCACATCACCGGCTCAATGCAATCTGTATTCCAAGGAAAAAGGAGAGGCACTCCGGAGTTACTTTCCCATTCATAAAGTATTTATTTCTTTAAGTATGAAGCCCAAGGAAACACTGAACGCATTCTCTGTACCACCTCCTCCAGTACAGCAGCGCAGAAGTACGTAAACACCAGCAGACCCCCACTAGCAGCATCTGCAGCACTCGTTCATCCCCAGACTCTCTATGGTCCTGTAAGGACTCTCCCCGGGACCATGGACAGTTTCAGATGAGAAGTGAAGGCTCCATGTGAGTTGCTTACAGCGTGTTTATAGAAAGGGCAGGTTGTGGCAGAACATTAGTGTCCGTGACTCTGTGTCGCATTTAAAAATTATCAGCCCATTTGTCTAATTGCATTAGCGTTCTAAGTCTGTCCCTGGCATTTTAGGTTCAGCGCCACTAAAAGCATGGGCTCTTTTTTCAAATGTTTCAAGCCAACCTTTTAAAATTTTAGTCCAATGCAGAACCAGGTATAAGACTAAGGGGTCTATTCCAAAGCGCCAACCTGGCCTGAGAAATCATTTAAGAAAAATAAAATTCACTTTGGGCAATCTTGTTTGGCATTTGTCCAACTCTGCCCTTGTCGTGATGGAGATGGTGTCTAAGCTGTAGCGGTACTTGGGTGTGATGCGCTTGCCTTAACTCACCCGTATGTTTTGTCTCTACAGGGACATATCCTACCATAGATAAAAGCTGGAAACATAGTCTTGCCTTCCCCTCTGTAAACTCATGGCTACAACATGCATGTCATGGAAACCATGTTCTGCCTGGGATTATCTCCAACCAAGAGGTCACAGTATATAAACCAAGCATTGCCTGAGCCCTGATAATGTACAGAACATCCAGTATACAACGGATCTTATCTTCCAAAACATAAACTGTACCTACTGCCCATGTTGGCAAGAGGTGCTGATCCGAGTCAAACATATTATAGTGGATGTTCAGTTTGCTGTAAAAGGATCAGTAGCCGGGACCTGCTGGTAGTGGTGATAGAGGAGCAGTTGGCCATCTGATATACATGTATGGCGTGATAGCCTTCCAGATATTGCCACAGTGGCTTTAGGCGTTCTAACTTTTTTTGGCTAGTATGTATTGGACATGCCAGTGTTCCGCAGCCATGTGTGTGAAATGCTTTGGGGCAATATAGTTGTGTTTGTTTTCAGGTCGATATTAACCAGCTTGCCGTGGACATGCTGACCTAGTCCTTTTGTGCGAGCAGCACTGAAATATATGAGGCTGCATTAACAAATGCTGATCATTGATTTGAAAAGCCATTTAATGTAAATGAAACAATTTAAAAGGAGCCAGTGATTTAGGCAGTAATACAGACCCCTGGCCTCTGCTATAGAGCGGGACAGTAGAGGTTTACCTTTATTCAGAGCTATTTTTGCATATAGCGTTCCCCTTGTATGTGGCTACTAGATAAAACAGCAGCTTGATGCTGAATATACAATGATTCACGAGAGATAAGATGGGAGGTGCGCTGAGCAGGGATAGATTAGGCTGACACCCTGTTCTGTTTGCAAAAGGAGTGATTTCAAACACGATGTTGTGGAGGCTCAGCATGTTCTAGACTTTGATTCTCACTTATTTTAGAGAAGTCAATTAGATGGCAACACCCCTGAAAATGCCTTACTTTAGTGCACAATCCTGATTGTGTGATCTGCTGGCATCACCACCTAATTTAGTTATTTAAGCTGCTGTACATCCTTCCACTTCGTCCAGTAATTAAATAATGCCTTTTTATATTTTGGTTTATCCATGTCTTGGGTAAGGATCGGTGGATGGAAGCGATATGTTCATAGCAGACGCCACGCTTTCCAAGGATACTACACATCTTGTGTAGCTTGGCAATAGTCTTAACAATATAAAGGCACTTTTGATTATTTTACCTAAACAGAGGTTATTTAGCACTAAGCCACAATGTATCATATTTTAAAGCAGAACCCCATGACACAATGTTAGATGCTTTGGAGAAGATTGGAAAATATTTTTAGTTTAAAGAATAAAATAATGGTTTGTTTTGTTTACCATCTTACTGCATGTTATTGCCTGTTTTCACTGTTGTGTTTTTATGCACAATTATGGTAGATATGTTAACGGTAGAATTAACTCGGTACAAATGTTTTACCTGTCGTTTGCAGAATATCAGGCTGCTATCTTACATCTAAAGAGGGAACATAAAGAGGAAGTGGAAAACCTGAAGGTATGGGATTATTTTTATTATGTCTTACTTTCTCTATTCGATGTTTGTGATATATAAAGTGAGTAGAATGTATGTGTAACAGCAATAAAACATTATGCAATCTTACCACTAGGGGGCAGTGTCACTCTGCTTATGATCTCCCAAGGGCCGGGAAGCGGGAGTCACCTGCGCACATTGTTTTCAGGGTTCTTTCGGCTTTGATGCATTGAGTTCAGATTGACAGAACACCAAAGGATTGCTTACAAGTTCCTTTCCAAATGCATCTAAATGTTTTACTATTTGTCTTGTTGAAGACCATAAAATGTCTTAAGCATCGGGCACTGTTTCTCTAATTGGGGCATTTTATATGATTAGTAGCTAGCCGTGAGTACCTGGGCATCACTGGGTGTCCAGGTAGGATTATTATGTGCCATGTTAAGGATTCCCAAAACAGTTTGGGTCTTAGTGAGATAGTTGTGTGTAATTAATATGCCTAGCACTTTGTTCAATAAACATCTAGCGTGACATTAAATAATGCAGTGATTTACAATGGTTGACTCCCCATAGGTTAACCCAAATTTGCTTACTTTTGGTTAATCCATGCCATGAGTGAGGATCTTTGGAAAGAAGAGATATATTTGTAGCAGACTTGAATGCCATGCTTTCCAAGGATTCCGCATGTGGGAAATACATTTTTCCTGTGCATTCAGTGTCCAGTATAGCGGAGTTCAGCTTGTATGCTGGGGCAAAACTAATAAGACTTTAGATCAGGTGCCTTAGTGCAGTTAAAATGGCACCGTAAAAAATGGCCAGGTTCATCTGAATCTATTATCTGTGGACCTGTTCCTTGAAACTATTTTTCAAAAGCCAACTCCAATTAACTTGCGAGATTCAAAACTATCTATGGTTCTCCGGAAAGGAGGAAGCTAGCTGAATAGTTCAATACCGATTTATTTTTGGATAACACTAATCATAGAAACATAGAATTTGAGAGCAGATAGGAAATAGCCAACCCGTCTAGTCTGCCCATATTTCTGTGCCACAGAAACCTCAAACCTTATCTGGCCCCGGAAAACGATGGTGAAAGAATAATAGCCAGAGTCCGTTAAAGTACAACAAAGTAATTTGTAAGCACAGAAAATTCTAGGCGGAATATGTTGTAATAACGTGTAATAGTTCAGCGCATCTATTTAGTGAAGAAGTAAAGTATGAAGTATTATGTGTGATGAAGTCATTATGGAGAAATCACAGGTGCCCTTAAGCAGTTAGCGTTCATGGATTTTTTAGCGAGCCCTGGTGTACAGTACGAATTGTGGAGTTAAGATCCAATAAATTCTCTCTGAATAGATACAATTTGAACCAGAGCTCAGAGCTTTTGGATACCGTTCTGGCTGCTGAGTTCCCGTAACAAAATAATGTGATCACGCTTTCACGTCTGAGGTTTGTTTTGTGTTTCCTTCTTTCCGTACGTTGGCGTAGAGGAACGTGAATGCTTTTTAAAATATGTTTTTCAAGATTGCTTCCCCCAACAACAATGTTAATGTTCTGGAATCTTGTTTAATGGGGAAGCAACTTGTCCTCTCAGTTATCTTGCTATTCAGATAAATAAACTCATGCATGAGATGATGTCGCGTCACCCTTTGGATGGTCTGTGGGACGTGGAGATGTGTTTATCCTTAGGGTTACCGCAGACTTGCTCTAAATTCTGTTTATGAGTTACAAACACTGATGACGTTAAATGGGACAGCTGGTACCTGTATGAGTTTTTTTAACCAGCCATTTAGGTGTCCATGGCCTATTGGGCTGTTTATAACACATTAGGTTAGCAACGCTACCAGTGCCCACTATCCTGTCCCTATTTTTTTTTTTAAAATAGCTCTTGAGATTGTTTAGTAATCAAAATTAGCACTGCTTAAAAAATGTTGACGAGCCCTGTTGTGAAGCTGAAGCTCTGAATAGTTAAGGGCTGGTAAATATCTGAAGGTTAATGTGAGCATTTATGATCTTTGAGCCGTGAAGGGTAAAGCACCAGGCCAAAGATCCTGTTTTATAGTTAATATCTCCTCTCACGCCATGGACTTGCATTAATTCTTCACTGTTGGGACCCACTTTCTTAATGGGCTTTCTTAAGAAGCCCATTAAACATAGTCTTGCTACTTTGTTATCGAGTGGTGTGGATTTGGCAGCGACTGGTAACCCGTTTCACACCACGGTGCTCTGTGAGTCTGATCTCTTGGCCCACTAATATTTTCTTCATCCCAAACTTGGCTCTGTTATTTGGGAGCTGAGCTTTTGATGAAAGCTTTGAGAGGCTGCTGTGCTTTATATCTTTCACAGTTTGCATGTTTAATGGCGGTTGGCGGTGGATTTTGTTTGGATTCCTATGGTTTTAATGATACTTGGAACATCACAATGGATTTCTTGATAACAACTCTGTATGCTGTCCAGAAAGTAACATTTGAAAAATCTGCAATGTCTTTGAACCCTTTTTACTTGTTGTTTCCGCCTTTTTTCATATAGTGTTTAATACAATAGATGTCCAGTGATAATGTTGCACGGATAAAGAATGCTTTTCATCTGCTTTCCCATGTTCTCATAGGGAATTTTGCTCACATTAGTGTTTGGTGCCTCTGAGGGGGATACATTCTGCTACGGGGAGTTCAAAGGTGTTTTGTATTCTAATAAATGTCATACTACCATACAACATTTTTAACAATCTATATTGGTTTTTGTCTAGGTAACATCACATGTTTAGAGCATATGCGGAGTAGCATTAGTCTGTATATTCCCTTCACAGTACTTCTACACACTCTAGGACCCAGGCAGTGGTGTATTCTGGCCTATGTAGATCCATGGATTGTGGGGTTGATACACTGCGGAGGTCTACGCTCTGTAGCACTCATCCCACACACCGCGCGTCCTTCAGTGATGGAGGGACGGGATGGGACGTCAAGCCCTAGCATCCAGAACAGATGACGTGAGGCTTTATGTAGGGCCTGGGAGGCATTTATCAAAGCTACTCTGGGCCAGTCCTAGGGCAGTCGCCCCTTTAAATACACCATTGCATCTGGGTTTAGTTTCAATAAACCATGAGTTCATATAGGAAGTTTAAGCTCCTTGATATCGCCATAAATTTTGAAGAGCCAACGCCAGTGAGCTTCTCTTGCAGAAAGATGCTCCAACCGGTAACAAGAGTTTTAAGGCTCCTCGCATTATTGCCGTAGCTCTCCGATCTTGGTCCTTCATCAGGCGTAGTAAAGTCAATGGTTTGAAAAGCCCCGTGCAAACTCCTCGTTTATTGGATTGACCCCACATCTTTTGATTCAGTTATTTAGTGAAATATGTTCTTGGAGCCTCTCCAAAACTCATCGTGAGAGCCGGCCTAAAGCTCTTGGGCAACTGGCTCGTGGAAAGGTCACTGATTAATTCAACATGGCGTATTTCCATAGACATCTATACTCCAAAATCTCATAGATCACTTCTTAGACTCCTTGGTCTGTTAAATCTAAATAGAGATGTGTAAGACACCCGCTTCAAAGGCTTTCACCAGTGAAACACTTGCCCCAGGCTCCCTTTTTGCATCTTCTTTGTTCTGTTGCGTGGAGTTAGTTTGATTTCTTCAGGTGCCTCGAGTCCTTTTTTCATCTCTCTGTACAGCATTGTTTAATCTTCGGTAAGCACCATTTCCCATATATAGTTCCACTTTCCTTTTAACATATCAAAGTATAGAGCTAATTTCATCCCCTTTCTTCCCAGAGGGCCTGGCGTTCCCTCCAGCACTGCAGAGGTGAAGCTCCCATGTGCATCTGATCATAGGGTCCCAGGTACTTGGACGCAACTAGCCTCATTTTATGGATGCTGGCTGAGGTCTGATTGCCTTCCTTCCAAATGCTGGTATTGTGACCTCTGATTGGTGTGTTTTTGATTTTCTAACAAGCATGTTTTCTTCTGGAGCCGATTTTGGCATTTATTTTTATTGATTTCTTTCCTTTTATTTCTTTGTACATACTCCCAGTTTACCCTGTACACACTGGTCATACACAGATGTTCAGTGCCAGAGTTTAACAAACTAGCAATGTGAATTTCCAAAGCAGGGGGTATCCATATTTTTCTTTTGGGGGGGGTCGATATCTTTTCGTTCTATTTTTGTGGACCATCTTGCATAGGATCTATAAGTTTTATGTTTATAGTGGGATCGGATGAGCACCTCTAATTAATGCCTTATCTCAGCGATGATGTGCGACCCGTAACCCGGTGCTTACGGGCTTTATCCCTCATTGAGAACCGTTCTTGTTTTCTGTTGAGTAGCACAAAGCAGATTAAACTAAATGTATGTGAAACTTGATTAGAACCAAAAAACTGTTTACATGAAGCCCATCTGGAAATTAGAAGAAGGAAATGTGTAATAGTTCTCATACCTTCTGAAAACAGATCTTTGGTGGAGCGCTGAAGAAGGTTCTCTTCAGGACAATATGTCTGTTCCAGAATGTGTCTCGGGCGTTACCACTTTCTTTTTTCCGGCCTTTTTATTATTTTTTTTTTGTTGTTTTGGATTGAGTCACTAGGATTTATTGACACAGAGTTTGTATTTATTTCTGCTAAATTCTTTGGGAGTCTTTTGTACCCTTATTTTCCATGAAGGGGGTAGAGGTTGGACCGCAAGAGTATGTGCGTAACCAACGAGACTCATAAAGTGCGGCGAATCAGATCACTTAATAGAACCATTTATCAAAGAATGTTCCAAAGAACTGGGCAGTCTAGCCGTGATTTCGACCACGTCATTGTGTTGGATGAAAAACGGATGTATTTCCACATGAAATTCTCTATTGCTCCGAGCCACCTTGCACCTTCTACCAAAACATCACCACGGCTTTATTATTTCTTTAGGTCGTTTCTCAGTGTATTTTGTATTCCCTCAAATGGAACTAGAATAGAAACATTGACAGTTATTGTTTTATTAGATGAACTCCATGCATTGTGTAAACATTCTGCCGAATAACTCGCATTCGTTATGGGCAAGGGGCATAATCCTTCTGTGCTCCTAGCTTTTGGGCACTTTAGATGGTTGCGGTGGGAAAGATTATCAGCACTGCTTGCGCAGTTCAGTCTGATCCCTAGTGTTTTAGGAATTTAATAGGTTCAAATAGGTAACATTTCAGAACTATTCTGCTTGATATATGTGCCATTTGCCTCTTTGTGGAGAGAAGATGGGGGGGGGGGACTCCAAAGGTAAACTATTAAGTAATCTACAATATTTCTTATAATGTGTACCCTTTCATGTTTCTCATAGATTGCCTATAAATTATGCCATAGACAAGATCCTTAACCAACACCAGGTGTTCCGAAAGAGCCAACATTCTCTGCCTATGACTGTAGACATGATAGAACCAGAATATAAGATGGATCTTCGTACAACCGTTACAAACGGTCTCAGAGCATAAATATTCTGATCGAACTATGAAGTTGCGTTGGGATAGCGCCTTTGCCATTTCACGTATGTTTAGTGATATCGTGCATTTAACGAAACCTACCTTTTTTAGAATGGGTTGCTATGTTTTCTAAGCAGAAAATGGTTACTACCCTTAACTCCAACCAGATGCACGTTGTTTAGTCTCTTGCCAAATGCCAGATAGACGTTATTAATTGAGGGCAATTTGATGATGATGAGAAGGCCCCGCAGAATTACCATTTAATGACCCATGCCGTATTACATAGGTTTTCCTTTTCACAAATAGATTTGGGGTATAACTACAAAACGTTGTTGGGAAAATATGATGAATTGTTAAGTCCCAACAAAAGGGAAAAAATAAAAAACCGCTCTTTTTTTTTTTTTTTTTTATCAGCAATTGATTCATCTGCTCTCCAGACTCCTAATATGTTGACTTCATTAGAGGAGGATAGATTAGCGTTAGAAGGAACGTTTACAATAAAGAAAAAGAAATCTGCTTTTGTTTTTATGCAGCGCTGCCAATGTATACAACGCTGCACATGGAAGAGGAAGTCACACACATTTAATCACTAGAAACCACCTAATTCATCTCTGTCCCTCCTCTTGCGGGGCTCTGTTGATAAATGCAGCGATTATCCTCCAGTGTCATCAGAACTGGGGCACAGGTTGATGATGATACCGGAAATAAAGGTCAAGTTGGGGGTTTAAACAGCATAAAAAGAACCCATAAAATAATCCGGTAATGAAAACCATCGATTAATTGTCTTCTTCTTGTTAGTGATTCAGATTTATGTGTTACGGTATTACGTCATATCTGCCTCCACAAAAAACATACCCAGCGCGTTTCATACAAACGTCCCTTTTTTCCATGCCCCCCCCTCCAGTGCAAATCATATTGACGTTCTACTTTCATCTCAAGTAGTTCTTGACTTTTCATGGACTCTTCCTGCGTCGTTCTAGACAAACTCTCTACACAGCTTACTTACAGTTGTGTGGCTGCTGTCCAGAGCTATTATAATATATATATTATTTTTTGGGCAAAGAAGTAATTTTAAAATATATGTGACCCCACACGCTACTTAACAAGAAATAAGTGGATGTATTAATACTAAAGTGAAAAGAAAAATATTATATTATTTTATATATGAGAATACTAAAGAAAAATATGACCGTTCCTCTATACTGTGTGTGTGTGTGTATGTATGTATAGATACATACACACATACATACACACTGTTTATATAATCACAGGTAAATGCCCTGGCAGGTAGGTCTCTGATTTTGTCAGCAGGGGGCAGTGTTTAGTTTTTATGATGGCTGCAGCGATAGGTAAACATTAAAACATCATTTGTTCCAGTTCTCTTTCACCCAAACACAAGCTTAAATAAATTGTTGTAATTGTCACACATGCACTTTTCATGTTTATATCATTAGGATTTAAGGCCTAAACTAAATATAGCAGTATTTTCCGCTGGCCGTGTTAACCTGTTGTTATAGCACATGCCGATTTGCCAGAATACTGTAGGCTAAATATAGTTTTATTTATTACATATACATATATTCTGTTCAGTCCTAATTCTCCTCTTTCTCCATTTGCAATCCCACACAAATTGTTGTGGTTTTATTTTCTTGCAGAACACATGCGCGTGTATATAGCCCAAACTTTAACATTCATAAGATAATAAAAAAAAGTAAAAATTAAGAAATACATATTTTTATCTGATATAAAATAAATATATTGATCTCCAGCTAGATATGTGCAAACTCAAAGAAAAACACCTCACGTCACATTTAAATATATAATATTTAAGTATATTTTTGCCACCAGTGTTTGTCAGGATATGAATCTGACATTTCTTCTGACAAAAACTACATGATGTCTTAGGATCAACAATTTTCCGTTGAAGAAAAGTTACCCCAAACCATATTCAGTTACTGATCCGCTTCATAGAGATGTCACATATGTCCAGGTTCGGGGATTTACGCGGTTTTATTACTAGATGCTGTGGCCAGAGTCTTTCCTCTCCGACTATCTTGGGAGCTATAAGCCCCAAAACACTTGGTGTCGTTTGTCTCATTTGATACTTTTTTGTCTCTTTTTCTTGTTGTGTATTATGTACTTTCTAAATTGTGTCAAGGTCAAATGCAGTCATAGTGGGATTCCAAAATGGCGTATGCCTTCTCTGCACTATACAATGTTGCAAAGATATCTCAACTATTATCTTAACTATTTTTAAGGTGTTTTTGTTACTTTCCCTCAAACTACCCCTAAATTTAGGCTACCTTAGATAATGGTGACCCTCTGCCCCCCCCTGGACATAACATGTAAAAACATATTGGATGAACTGCTCAAATTGGCAGTTTTTTTCTTATATGAGGTTGGTCAACAGTGGCTTTATCTTTTTTTAGGCATCAAACAGTTTACGTTGCTTATGTTAATGGTTCAGACTTTTCTGCTTCTCCTCCTCAGTCTCAGTTTGAAGTGGAGATCTTCAATGTACGAGGGGAACAGGCAGTTCAGACAACAAGACTTGAGGAGGCAATCCAGAACCTTCAAGAACAGCTGGAAAGCAAAATCAGTCCACGAAAAGGGGAGGCCAGAGATGTCTGTGTGTCTACAGAGGATGAGAACCCACCACGGACCTTTCGCAGCGTGTACATTCAAACTGACAGAGACACATTCCTGAAGCCCAATGAGGAGGACAGTAGGACTCAAAAGAGTAACCAGATTATACCCAAGAAGCTCAATATCACCTCACTGAACCAGAGCCTCGCTGGTCCAAATGAGACTCAAGCCCTACCTCCTCCACCACCGCCTCTCCCAGGAGCTACTTCTATTCCACCACCTCCACCACTACCAGGTCTGGGTCCCCCTGCACCTCCACCTTTACCTGGCTCTGTGCCTCCACCTCCTCCACCGCCACCTTTGCCTGGCTCTGTGCCTCCACCTCCACCACCGCCACCTTTGCCTGGCTCTGGTCCTCCACCCCCTCCTCCTCCTCCTGGCTCTGGTCCCCCACCACCTCCACCTCCTGGATTCATATTTGGTGGCAACTTAACCTCAAGCAAAGCCCCTCGGAAACCCCCCATAGAACCTGGCTGCCCAATGAAGCCACTGTACTGGACGAGGATACAGCTCAAGAGTAACGGGTACGTTTTTGGAGATTAAAATGGGATAGAAAATCAAAAATGGTTATGTCATATGTGTTCCTCTTCCTAAAAAAGTACACATGCGTGGTGGGGTGCCTGGTGATGGAGTGAAACAAAGTATTCTTCACTCATCCTTGAAAAACAAGCTCGAGCTTGACCTTTAAATCATGGGGTATTTCTGCAGCTACTGTTACAAAATGTCAGTACTTACAGTTGATGCATCAGCTTCAATCGAGGGAATTTTGGGAAGTATTTGGCTTACGACCAGTTGTTAAAAAAGTTGTAACGTTCACACATCTCTGTACATCCAATCAGTTCCAATCCCACGTTATGGGAATCGCTGAGTGAGCCCAATATCGCTGACCCCAAAGAGTTTGAAGATCTTTTTTCCAAAGCGAGTCTTCAGCCGAAGAAAAAACCATTGTCGGAGACCTATGAGAAGAAAACTAAAGCCAAGAAGGTATGTTTTTAATTTTTCCCCGAGCCATAGCGTCTGCATTATGTGTGGGCTTCGTTGTACAAATTATGTGTCTAATGCAACATGCATAGTTTATGAACAACATTATTAAGAGACAGCGTTGTATATATACCTGGGCATTTCTGTTAACTCTATGTCTAGTTCACGCTGTGTATTCGGACAGTGTAAGTTAACAACATATGTCTGTTTTTAAATGCAGACCAGAGGCCTTAATGTACAGAGAAATTCTGCAGTAAATATGTTTGAAATACTCTGAATTTATGGTCATAAACAGTGCCTTCCGTGTCGAGGGAAGGTGAGGGATCCATGTAGTTATAAGGGGCAAAAAGCCCCTCATAGTTAATTTATTTTATAAGTATGCCATATGCTTTTTATAATGATAAACCTCAATGGGTGTGGCAAATGATTATATATATATATACATATATATATATATACATATATATATATACATATATATATATACTCACAAACCAGCAGCCAATATAGCTAAGCTATAATGCACATGTATCATTGTGCCAGCTAAAGGTTGTGGGAATTGTTGTTAAGCATGCTATATGCCAATAAGCCTTTCAATCTCTCTTTTCAATAGTTTTTGATCCAGGAGGACTCGAAAACACTCTTTGGGATATAAAGGGGTGATTTAAATCTGATTCCTGGATTCTACCTGGCGTCACTTTTGTATGGATGCATCATTTATGATTCCTTTTAAAGAATGTGACTGCATGGGGTATGCATTGCTGCATTTTGCGAGTAGAAAGAAAGCTTTGTGCTGTGTGCGATGGGGTGCGCCCGTTCTGCAACTAACCGGCCCTCCAGCTCCGGAGATCACTATATTGCCTCGTAGGTATTGGGGTGCAGTGACTTTGTCCAGGTTTGGAGTCAGTTTTCTCCCCATTGATCTGCTGGCACTGCCTGAAGAGCCTAACGATTCCAGAGAGACAAGAATCGAGCCAAAACTAGGCAGGGATATCGATGTCTCTGAAACCTTGCGGAGCTCTGACCCCAATGCGCTGAGAACCACAATGGGGACAGAACATTTATCTCTTTAATCTCTCTGCATCGGCTCTGCTAAAGCGATGGCTTTGTCATACGCGTTCTGTCTACACATCTTTATTCTTGTTTCATGTAACTTTGAAACGTACGCCTATTTTGTTCGTGTGATGATGCTTTTGCATTTTCACTTATTTGGGACCCATGCTTATAGATAGGGCTAGCAGACCCGACACATAAAACTGGATGGATTCCCGTGGACAAGTGCAGCAATAAGTAAAACATTATATCGAGTTAGTGTATACGTTTTACATGCTGTCAGATAACACTTGTACGACAGTCCAGCAGGATATAGAAGCCACATGCGGCTTTAAGTGGTTGGTCCAGCAATGCTATACATTTTGTGGTCTGTGCGTTGCAATGAGTTCTGACACATGTCAGTTTCTAGCGTAAACATGTTTGAACCTTAGTGCAAATTTGCTGAACTGAACATTTTAACCTTGATAGGGTGTCTAGGTAGCGGAGTCCCTGCCAGATTCTTCGTTACTCCAATAGCAATCAATTTGTCTCCTTGTACTGTGTTTGCTGTTATTTGGGGCCACGTTCGGCTGAGATCCCAGATGAGGTTAACATGGACTCTGCCAATGGTGAATATTTCTCATTGACCTTCAGAAATCAGCAAGTTGTACTTAGTTTTAATGAACGGGACACAGAGCACTTATGCGATGTTTAGTAAATGATCATTTTAGGGTTTCAAATTTTCCAAAAATGACGTTTTTTATTTGCTTATATACACCTCATTTTCTGTCTCTGCCAGTGACAGACGATTGGCTGATGCTAGAGGTGAACATGTCAGCTGAGACCCTTTTCTCACGGCTCCTGCGCTGGGGGGCACCACATTTCCATCCCCTCTTTCATCCTTGGTCAAAATGAAGTCACTCGCTGCCAGGCTTCTTTGACTCTTCAGTAATGGCTGGAAGTAGTGCTGGTGGCACAGAGAGCTGCCTGTTACCTTCTACAGGTCAGGCGGCTTTCGCAAAGCTTGAGAAATTAGGTATATTTACAGAAATAAGTTATTTTTAATTATTATGGAGCCTTAAGTGCTGCCTGACTATACAAGCTTTTCTTCTTTTTTAAAGTAAGTCCACAACAAGATTTATTGATGAGGACCGTAGGCATAAAGTACGTGCGGCCTCCTATGCACAGCTACAAGAAACAGACAGCTAGCTGTTTATTCCTGTGACCATACCCAGACTTTGCTGAACGGCGTTCGCACATACTGTCATGGCGTCCATGAACCGTTATGGGTCACCAAATGATGCAGTCAGCCCAAAGCGGCCTTCACGTCACCTTCCCTGTCCATGGTACTAACTTAAATGGCGATACATGGAAGTCTCTTTCTCTAACCTTCTCCCTTCTGGGAAATGCCAGAAAGCAGATGGATTTATTATTAATAAAATAATTCTTATGCTGTCTGCTATTGAAGTCTTACTGATTATTGACAAACCTGAAGGGTTTGGTCTTACGTTGAGTATTTAATATTTTTTTTGCACCTCGCATTAAAGGACTATTGTATTCTTGTGTGACCGAATAGCGTGCTTGTATCGCCCTGAAAGATTGTACTGTCTAGAACCTTGGGATCTAGAGCTCAACGTGTCCCAAACCCCTCACCTCACACCCTTTGGGTTCACTTTAAACAATGCTTCAGGAACTTTGTGTGGCCGTGGAGGCTGGCCGTTACAAAGTATCAAACTGTGCTGCCTCACTTAATTGTTTAGGTTGTCTATTGTCTGGGCCAAGCCCAGGCACAAAAATATAGCGCCCCATCCAGCCCTGTATTACACATTTACCAAAGAGTACTATAAAGGAAACCAAAGTGATGTTTCATGAACCCGTTAATAACACGGTTTGCATGCAAAGTGTAGTTGTCAGCGTAACGCGGTACTGAGAACCCTTGTGCTAAACCGGGGTTCTTTCTGTGCCTTTGTGTTCTAGGACCAGAGTATGGGTACAGAGCTAGAACCCATCAGTATGCTGCCTGGCCTTGCAAAGCACTTTGTGTGTCTGTGAACGGAGTTAAGCATAAGGATGTTTTGTGATAGTATGAGTTGTGATCCATCACCCGGCATCTGTCAGCACCGTGATTAACATATCAAAGCTCAAGACGGGGTTAGCATAACGGCCTCACTGGCGTCTTCTCTCTCTTCGGATCTCACTAATTGCTTACATGTGTTCTGTAAGCCTCAGTACAAAGGAACAGGGTCCAGTGTCAGCAGAGAGATGTGTCGCCAGACTTTACCAGATCGTCATGGACAGCGTGCATGAAGTGAACTGAGCTGTCAGAAAATCAGCGTAGATCGTAGGTCTCTGCGTTTACAGAACATCAAATAAGATTATTATTATTATTACTGTTATTATATTTAATGATTTAATTTAGATCCGGAAGATGTAGCGATCGGATTATCAAGCAGAATTCCAGCTTTATTATTAAAACCCCACTAACCTTTCTTTGGTTTGAGGCCTTGGCACTTGGTTTATTAAGCTAGTCCCCAGTTTGAACGTTCCCGTTGAACTACCGGCTCTCTTACTGTATCTCTAGCTAATCATCTGTCTTTTAGCTGATGTTTGAGCCACGATTTGGAGGAGTTTGAAGTGATGTAGCGCCATCTTGCTATGATCTGCTGTTCACACCCAGGACAAAGCCAGACATTGGCACGCCGACTCACCGCTATCTATACCCATCTATACCCACATAACACATTGGTGTTCTATGCCGTTCAGGTAGATTCTTCTGAAACATTACAATTAAAACAAATAATAACGCAACATGTATCAAAGAGATTTTAACACGTGGACAAGTCAAAAGCAACAGTAACCCAGACAACTTTTCCGAGCCCCGCCGGCAGGAGAGCTAAATGGCAAAATCTGCCATCACATGCCAGAAAAATAGAATGTCTTATTATTAATGAAGAGTGAGGATTAGATTGCCACAATTCAAACCTTTATGTACATTTTATCCCCATGTCTCGTTAATTGTTAAGATGTTAATGACAATGATTGATGCACAGATAACAACATTAGAACCCAAAGAACCCCAGCGCTGTCTCGACGTATGCTGTAATCTTCTTCCTCTGGCACTGCAGGGGTTAATGTGCGACGAGGCGCTGTGGTCAGCACAGCGTTAATGATTCCATTTCTCTCCCAACAGGGCCGGTCTCGCGAGTAATTGTGACCATGTGTATTTCTGTTTAGAGACCCGAGCTTCTTGGCTGGGGCATTACATTGACTTCTCAAATATTTAGAAGAAAGGGATTTTGGGTGTGGGGTGTTTATCGCTCGTTTTATTTTGTCTGCATTTCTCTAGATTTGTTAACGTTGTTTACCCCTTTGCTGCCATTTTGGATTGGCAAGCCGGACTTTGGAAAGTTAAAATTGCGCACAAAATGTTAAAACGAGACTATAATGTTGGCCAAGCAGGAATCCCTCGAGTTGAATAACACAACTCTGCGTCCGCTCCAGTTTTAAAACCTTAGTGACTGTATAAATCTGTACAAATCTACCCAATTCTGGTCCATTGGAAGCCTTGATCGCTGCTTGGTAGCCTCATGTCCCACATAACTGTATCATTTATGCCGTAACTTGGATACCTTGGAGGAGAGAGTGGTTGAAACATTTAAATACTTAAATGGATTTAACAAAGTACAGGAGGCGAGTTTATTTCAAGTGAGAAGTGTTAGAACAAGAGATCGTAATCTATAACTAGACGGTCGGAGGCTTTAGTGTAACGTAAAGACGTTTTACTTTCCTGAGAGGGTGAGAGGTAAATGAAACAGCCTCCCGGCAAAAGTGGTAGAGAGAATTCAAAAATGCATGTTACCCTGAATCTAAGATGAGACCAAGGAATGATTAATTTAAAGAACCAACAACTTGGGCAGACCAGATGGACCAAACAGTTCTTATTTGCCGTCAATTTCTGTGTTTCTATATAGCTGATAGATGTAGAATTTATGGGAGAATCAGATTTGGAAGCCAACCTGGGTTTTTTTGGTCAGACAGCAGGAAATATATTCTTCCAGTTCATCAATATTAGGTTTGACAAATCATAGCACTCGGGTGGCCATGGCTCGCTCCTACCTTTTTAGATTTGTTTTTTTGTGCTGTTTTATATGTTGAACTCTATTGGTGTTCCTCTTTCTAGCCACTAAAAAATATCAAGATGGCTCAAAGATTTGCCTGACTTCTACAGAGATTTGCCCAAACCTGATCTGTATATAATACTTAAATAAAGGCGCTAGCAATAAGAGCAGGACATACATTATGTCTCCCCGGCTGGTGTCTCTCAAGCACGGCATGTATGTATAGAAAACTTATTGCTGCTCCGTAGAGTTACCATAGCCTGGTTAGGCAGTCAGACCTTACAGAACGCGATATCATCAATAGTCTGTTATATCTGTCACTTGTAATACAAAGCCGCAGTAGAGAAGCTGCATATAGGGAGAGCAGTCTCTTGTGAGAGCTCTGCTGGCCCGTGCTCACGGGTAGTATGTTTTATCACTCGTTAGTTACGTTAGATGATGCGCAATTAGCTTTGTTGGGTTTTAGATGTATAATAATCTTGTTGTCCTCTTGTCTGGGAATTGAGCGACCTGCTAATTCGCCACTAAAAAACACAATTTTAAATTCAAATGTGTGTCTTTTATCCGCCTAGCTTTTACAAAGAGGTCGATAAGTTGGGAGGCGACTGGTATTTAGCCCGTGTCTCCATTTCTGAACAATAGTGATTGCTCTGTTTTCCTTGCAGATTATAAAACTCCTTGATGGGAAGCGGTCCCAGGCTGTGGGCATCTTAATTTCCAGTTTACACTTGGACATGAAGGACATTCAACAAGGTGAGTGACGGCCCCTGACACGTTTAAGATAAACTGTGGGGTTTATCCACTAAATGTAGAGTTTGCAAGAGAGGTGTTTTAACACCCTGACTTTACAAAGGTTTGGTCCTGTATAAAGCACATTACCTTTGTCTCCTCACTCATAATTATTCAGTATACAGGGCCGGCTCGGCCCTTCACCCTGGAGACGCATGTCAGTGTTGGCCCTTCATAATGAATAGCGAAGTGAGGGAGTTGAGACCAGAGCTCTTGCTTTAGTGAATAAACCCCTTGCATGTTTTACATATCTGCTGCATTCTTACTTTTTATCACCTTGTAGCATTTTGTAGAATAATCTTTGGCAGGAATTACTGAAAGGCTTTATCTTGTCTTAAAGCAGCATTCCCGTCTGTAATGAAACCAACTTTCCCCAGCAAGTCATCCATCTACCTTTCAACAGACTGCATGGCTATTGTTTTATATACATTCATACATGTGATACGCTGCTGCTGCTTTATACTTCTCTTTGCAAGTAACCAGCTAGGATCTGAAAAGTGTGCCCCCTTCACGCCGTACCCCCCTCTTTCTAATAGGTATCTGTGTGCCTCACACAGATGGCATCATGAATATTGTAATGACATCATGGAATAAATCTTAAGTCATCTTTTATGTATTACTTTTACAAACAAAGTGAATGGTCTCCATTCTATCAGTCAATATCTATATCTGTGTATGAATAGATTGTGAAGAACGCAGCAGCATGATCCATCTGTAATAAAATACTAGCGTAATATGCGTGACTTTGCACGTTGGCCTTTTTTTGAGAAAAAAAGTCACTTTTTTGGGGACGTAAATAAAATAACAAAAGTATGATTGGAAAAGAGAACCAACTGTCTCATCTAGTAAGTCCACCCGTTTTCTAAAATGTTCATGTTTAGAACAAATACTTTTCAAGAAAGCTCTTCAAAACTGGGGTGTGGATTTTTATATAGCATAGCCACGTTAACGCTGGAGTTCCCGGGCAAATGGGCTGTATATGTCAATCATGTATTGTCAATCATATATCTAGGTAGATTAACAGCAGTTTATCAGCATTATATGGAAGAGTTTGTCTTACATATTCTGTGGAGAGGGAGAAGGTGCGTGTTAAAACCCTCACCTATTGGATCCAGCGGCATCTGCAACCCATTATAGCAGCGGTGACCTCCTCCTTTGAAGTTCAGTGCCTGTTAGTTCAAGGGCCACTTACACATGGAAGTATTAGAGAGACTAGACCATGTTTTATACTGCTTTCCCTTCCAGTCCCTCTAAGAACTATTTCCCCCTCCCAAGAGCCATGCTTGCTGCTCCTAATTAGGGCTTTAGCCGCTTTTTAATTAGTTTACTACATTGATTCTTTAATCTGATAATTAGGGACGAGGCCCAGACCACTATGACCAGACTGATTAAGCCGAGTCCTCCCATATTCGGCAAGCGTTCATTATCTGTGCGTTTTTCACTTCGCATCCCTCCATGATCGCAGCCCCCGTTCCTAAAATCCCCAGGGGCTGGAAGGATGCACTTTTCCGAAGAGTCACAGAAGATATATGGCTGTGTGCCGCCGCCACCGTTTTTTTTACTGGAAATTTACATCAGGTTCAAATGCAAACAATACAGATACGGTATGTTAGGGAACGTCACGAGCAGACCCGATGGAAATTATTACCAATATTTTATAGAATAATAAATGTCTCCATAGCATAACCTTGTAAAATGCTAGTCGGTAGCTGTGCTCAGGGCACATTTAACTCTGCGGTGCCTGCATGATTGTTATTCTAGGATTGTCAGGTGGTTTTGGGTCAATATTATCCTAGTCCTGTCCTAATATCTCTTTTTCTGCCCAATGTTGCTACCCATCTTTTAACCATACTTCAGCCCAACCTTGGCTCAGAATGGATTAATTTGATTTCAATATTTTTTGTATTATTCTGCGTTCATAGCAGCTTCTGATTGTATAGACCGTAAAGAGGTGTCTTTGCAAAGCTGCCGGAGGGATATTTCTGCGGAGAGCTGCTGGGGACTTCAAGCCGTGTCTGTGCAGAGCTGCTCAAGTGTCCGGCTCGAATGTGGTCTGGGCATCTCTGGTGCCTGAGACTTTGTGCTGACAACTTTATGTAACAAGGCAGTTGTACATTAAGACCTTAGATCTCCTACACATCATAAATCCTCTGGCATGTTAAAGACAGTCAGGGAGGAAAGTGTCTGATAAGTCAAGTTCACAGGAGACGTTGGAATCGGACTGAAGAGTCATCATTAGTCTTTCTGCCTTTTCACTGACACTGTTTTTAACTTTCTAAATATACACTCGGCTACTGATAGAGGAAGGATTTCCAGAAATCCGAGTACCGTTTCTGACACTCTGTCCTAGAAACTAGACGCTTGTGTGTTTTACCAAAACAAATTGTAAACTTTCCACACAAAATTATGATTTTTTTTCCTATTTGTCACAATGGTTCTTGAAATGTGCCAGCTTTCCTTTCTAAGGATAACTTCTCCCTGTAACTTTTATGTTTCCTCAAGTTAAAACTATTTGGATTAGCTTTCCATATTAACCAGTGGTCACTCGTGGTGAGAAGTTGTAACTGTTAAGTGCCTTCTTAGATTTGCCAATAGATGGCCCTGTAAAAAATGTCCAGATCATCAAAATTATTTTAATTTTTCCTAATTATGATACGTGATGATTTCATGTATAGAACTAAAAAATATATCAACCCATCTGTATGTGTAAAAGTAATTGCCCCTTTAATTATTAAATCAACCAAATTTAATTGATAATTGGGTTCAGTTTTACTAGACACACTTGTTTAAGGCTAAACATCAATTAAATAGAACCCGTCTTGCAAAGTGAAGTTGGCTAAAAGGTCTCAAAAACCCAGACGTGATGTCGCGATCTAAAGAAACAGATGAAAAACAAAGTCATTGACATCTATCGGTCCGGAAAGTGGCAAAGAAAAAACCACTGCTGGCCAAAAAGAACACAAAGGTTCATCTCACATTTGTAAAAAATATCTTGATGACCCCAAAGACTTCTGGAATGATATTCTGTGGACTGATGAGCTAAAAGTAGAAGTTTTTGGAAGACAAGAGTCCCGGTTACATCTGACCTGAAGCATTCCGCGATAAGAGCATCATACCAAGAGTCAAAACCAGTGGTGGACCTTCAGTACGTGAGCGACTTTCCATAACTGATGGGACCGTGAACTCTTCTCTCTAACAGAAAATCATGAATGGAAATGTCCGGCCATCAGACCTAAAGCTGGAGCGCGGTTGGGTTATGCGGCAGGACGATGATCTGAAGCACACAAACAAGTTCACCTCTAAATGTCTCAAATGAAACAAAATGAAGGTTTGGAAGCGACCGAGTCTAAGTTCTGACTTTCATCCATTTGTGGCTGAATTAAAGCAATTCCACCAAGAAAAGTGGCCGAAATTCCTCCACACGATGTAAAAGCTTCATTGGCAGCTATCGCAAACATATGATTGCAGTTGGCACAACTAGTTATTATGTTTAGGGGCAATTACTTTTCACATGGATGATATAGGTTTTGATTAACTCCTTACCTCTCTTCTGTACGGTCTACCCTTTTCCATTCTTCTTTTAGTGTGCACCCCGCTCTCTTATTCACCTTTTTTTCTTAATTCATGGCTTCTCACCTTCATACACTGTACTCGGTTCATTGTTTGCATACATTTCCACAGTCATTCCCTTAATTGTAGTGGATAATTGTATAGGAACCAAGGAGGATGGAAAACATGACATTCTTCGTGATTAGCCCTCTTAGTCACTGAAGGGAGGTGGACATCCCGCTTAATTTGTCACAGGTCAATTTTGTATACTTAAAAAATAAGGCTAATTTACAGAAGTTTGTTATACGTCAGGTCATGCATAATTCCTGGAACTTGGTCATGCAAAGATTGAATACTTTAGTTCCATTTAAAAGAATATTATCATTTTTGGTAGGTTCCCCTCCTCCCTTATGCAGTCAGCACGGTTGTAAGATTTCACCGTATTCTTATTTGTTTGTACGCAAACCAAGAGCTTCGTAATAGAAGCCATGTTGTAACTTAGAGTTGGTATTCATCCATACATGATAAGCTCTAGATGGGTTGTAGGCATATAGTTTGGAAGGGTACTATCACAGCAATCTACCTTAATTGTTCTGTCCCCTGTCAGTGGTCCAGATAAGGCTGGTGTGGCGTGTAGGTTGGCATTAATGCTTCTCGTTCTCAATCAGCCAGCAGTGTTTCCATTTACACTGAACCCTTTCCTACCTACTGCAAGCAGGGGGTATGTTTATTCACGATTACCCTGCTAGCTGCTAACGCTCACCAACACTAATGAACTGCCTTTTTTAAAATGTTAATTTTGTTGTAGTAGCAGTTTTTGAGATACTTGTTTAAAATAATGTATACAAGCTTTTTATTTATCTTGCTGGGATTAACCTTGCAAATATAAACCGAAATTTGGATTTCATCATCATCATAGGAGGATGGCCTTTCTAGAACCTAGTACACAAGGATTACTGTACAAATCTAAATACATTCTAGTTTAATAAAAGACTGTCCAAGGGTGCTGGAAATAAGCTAGATTCCGAGCAGGCCCCTGAGGAACCAGAGAGCGAGAGTGGTGGGACCGAGCCACCATGTATGGCTGTAAATGTCAGGAGAAGAGAAGCCTCAAAAAGGAGTCCAGACGACCCTGGGACTACCTGAGAAAACTGGACCTTATCTAGGTACCATCTACTCATAACTTCACATGACCTTTACTAGGATTCATGCGGTAGGATTCAAACATGGTAGACTATCGCTCAGAGGTTATGGTCTTTTTCCAAGGTCCGTCATCTGTTCAAGGTCCTGACAGAAAATATACGTTTGTCTTATGGTGAGTTAGCAGTAACTGTACTGTAGGTGAGGTACAGAAGGCCAAGATATACATGCAATAGAAGCTTGAACCCTGTAGGATCAGGTATATCATCAAGCAGACAAGTCATCCTACATCAAGAATGATGATGATAATAACAAATTATAACGTTGCAACCCTGACAAGTTTCTCCTGCAAGAACAGCTGGGTTGGCCTGATAAAGCATTGCTCAATCACTGAGATTTCGTGGTTGAACAATGTAAATATGTCAGTTTATTTATGTAGCCGAAAAATGCCTTTTGCACCTCCTAAGAGCGTTATCATCTGATAAGGACACGCACTTTTTGTTGTGTGAGTTGTGTAATCTGACCCACTTTCGACTGACTTTATATGAAATCCAGTCGACGGCTCCAGCTTTTTGTTCCGCCTGCATTGAGTTACTCACATCTTGTTTTATGTATTCCTCTAAACTATAACATCTCATAAATACTTCATCCTTATAAGTATCGGTTTCTATCGTTTTACATTTCTCCATCTGCCTCTTTGAGGATGCTTTTTAAATACAAGATCGTAGTTTGATTAATGGGAAAGAAATAGTTTAGTGTCTGTTTGATACACAGAACTCTTAAATCTCCTTTTGTATTGTTTTTTTTCCTCTTATATTTATGTATGCGGGTAAGAAATTAGCGTGCGCCGTGTGGGGAACGGGACCCGGATGGGTTCTTAGTGAAATGAGTCCTCGGGGGGCATCTTACACTGTGTTGTAAGCAATTTATTATATGGTCAGGAGGGTTCAATAATCGTTTTGAATTAACTATGTTAAAAAGCAGAGCGAGAACGCGAGATTTAACTTAAAACAATTCAATAACCCGAGCGTGTGAAATGTAGCCGGCAAGTGTTTTTTATGAGCGTCTGCCTGCCTGGGAGCTGGGTCCTGCTCTGCTTTGTATCCATTCTGACGGTTATTATATCCTAATGGGGGCAGCTTTGCTCTAATGACGCTGCTGTATATAAATTCTTCTCGGAGCGGGCAGACACTGTAGGGCCACATAAAAACGTTTGCCTTAATTTCCCCGCAAAAAAGGATCTCAGAAACCAGACCAGGCTTGTAACGGATTTTTTAAAGGTTGAGGAACCCAATAAAATTACCAGCCTCGCACAGCATGCGTCTGCTTCCTTTTGGAGTTATTGGAAGGTGTAGGTGAGATATTCAGGAGGCTGACAGTGTATGGTGGAGGGAAGTGAAAACCCACCGGGGCGACTGGCTTTAATGAAACTAATTTGCATTACATGGCAAGTTTCATGCAGCCAAGCTTCATAACATTAGCACTTTCGGAGGCTGTTGGAGGTGGGAGCAGAGAGACCGAGTTCTGTCTGAGAAATCTTATAAAGGCGCGCGGCTTTAACATATAATCTCCTCAAAGGAGCCGGCCATAACACATAATGATAATGGCTGTGCTATAAACATTTGCCAGAATGTAAAGCGGCTTTGAAGCGCGGGGATGTGTGAAAGGGTACTGTGTGGTAATACTGGAGGGTTTGTACGCCACCACGTTAAAAGCGGGGCGTGTATGCAGGGCCGTAAAACGCAAGAAGGCCTCAATGGTTCCAATAGGCGACTGCCGCACGTCTTCTTTCGTGGACTATTATACGGTATCTATTTGCCACCCATTGAAACTGACCTTTGGGGCGATAATAAATGAATGAGGATCTAAAAAAGAAACATAGGTATTTTCTTTTAAACATGGAAAGGTTTCATCAGTATACTCCAGGTTTATGCAAAGCAAAACCATGTGAAATGCAGCTTCCATGGTGCCGCTACACGAATAACTGGGTCCATGCAATGTGTCCATGTTTAGCCCTCCTGTTTGGGGGGTACACTTATACACATTCCAGGCGTCACAGACCTTCTTTATTGTGTCAGGATTGTTCCAGGTCGACATTCTTTCAATAGAGGATGACCTAAGGCTTGGTCCTAAGCAGTCAATGTAAATGTATTGATTGTTGATTACTTGCCTTTAGAAGGCACATGCTATTCGCTCCAGTTGAAGCAGGGGCTTTCATTAGACCCCCGGGAACTCTTATGTGAGCTCGTTCTGGAGTATATCATACATGCACACTGGTAACCAGAAAATGCATTCAGCCGAATGCATCTCCTGCCAACCAAGATGCTGCCCGAGTGGGGTACAGAATCCCTGCGTGCATTTGCATGGGAATTGTTATTTGACATTCAGCTTTGGTATGCGTTAAAGTGCATATAATGGCTGGTGTGTCCCTTTAAATCTAGTGTAATAGAAACATAGAACACGGCAGTGTGTCAGAAGCAAGTGACTCCTTTCATTTATTTTTTAGTTCTAGTTTTTAATATAAATAATCCACATGTTGCTGGCTTCCTTTAGTCTCTCGGCTCTAGTGACTACTCTTTCTCTAAAGCCAAACTTTCCCACATTACTATAATCTTCCATCCTCCGAGTTATGTCACATTCTCTTATCCTTGTACTACTCTCGCTTTGTATGAACAGGCTTCTTCCTTGAACATTATTGTGATTCATTACATTATTTCATTAGCAACATAACCAACTCCGGCCGGGTGTGGGAGAGATCGACAAGACTGCTTGCGATAAGAGCGTTTCCCATGACCGATCAAGACCGTATAGAACGGGAGCCCTGTGAAGTTTAGCGCTACGCTTCCAAGGCCGAAAGAGACTTTTGCTCCAAAACCATTACCTTTAGGGGACCGCAGAAAAATGACATCAAGATCTTCAGTATAACGAGGCCAAGATCCGTTATGACAGCCACTGTCATCTTTTGTTTAGTCTAAAACCGATATTTATTTCTAGAGAGAGTGTGACATGAAAGGCTTGAAGACTTGTGGCGTTACTTAGTGCTACATGTGAAGAATGCTGCATTAAGAAGCACTACATCACTGATTCGTATTTGTTTATTCTTATTACTTGTGTCTTCGGACGATCCATAATGATTTGGACGTGATGACAAGCCCTGGAGATTTAAAAACGGAGGTCGCCCTCGTCATCTCGTTACAACCTCCTCATTTTTAAAGGGATACTGTAGATATCTGCAGATATTTCATTTTTAGCTTCTATTTATAACACACTTTCAGGCTCTCCGAATGAGCTCAATGACCTTGAGATTTGTTTTAAATATTACTATATCACTAAGCTTCTAATGTAGCGGTGGGAAAAAACGGTGGTTCTAACTGTCCTTATGAAAACCATTACTTAACATTAATATATAAATTATTAAAAAACAAACAAAACCCATGTGCATTCCAACGGGATTTTCAGATACTAGTAAGAAAAGTTGGCTCAATAGCGCCGGTCGCTTCCTTTTGCCAGCGGTTTGGGTACCGGCAGCGTCCATAATGAGCTGGAAGATCCTTACTGTCAGAAGTAGGACTTCCACAGCGCAACGGTTGATGATAATTAATACAGCTTAATACTTAATCAGTTTCTTAAGATCTAAGAAAGCTTGCTGGCACTATATATATATATATATATATATATACAGTAATATTTAGATTCAACAGCTGCAGTGCATAGAAAGCAAATTGTGGCAATCCACTTTGTAGAGAAAATTAAATAAATCAATAAATATAAATGCATATAAAGTCTCAACAAGATAGTTGGTGTTATCAGGCACATCGTACAAAACACACAGCGGATCCAAGACAATTCAAAGCTTCGCAACTCCACCGACGTTCAGAGTCCGTTTGCAGATTCCCAGCTGCTAGGGGGATCTGCAGACTGGGATATATATTGAAATGTTTATATATAGATATATATATATCTATATATATATCTATATCTATATATATAAATGTTTCCTTTTATTGGTTTTCTTTTATTGGTAGCATCTTTTCAGCTGCATCCACCACGATCCCCTTAGTCATCATGACTCATATTGGTGTTTGCTAGCTTTTTGTAATGTTTTTATAATGATTCCGCTTGGTAAATCCCTTCTTGATCCCTAAATGAATGAAGCCGCAATTGGTCTCTTTTCCCCTTTAGTTTAAAAGCAGATTTCCCAAACGCTACATATTCTGTTCATTATGCTAAATAAACACATGTAATTTTGTTTAGATTTTAAAGGGACAGTTTAATGTCCTGACACCCTGATTAAAGAAGAATGCATATTAATTTACTGTGAGTACTTTAATATATGTGTTATTTAAAATGAAACAAAAACACTTTCCAGACCTAGAAGCTGCAGCCCTGTTACTGTAGCTTCCCTACTACTGCATTGTCTAACAGCAAAATATATGAATTAGAAACCCGGCTTAGGTTTATTAGACGAGAGCAGCTATCTTAACATCATGAACTTCCATTTAGGTGAAACATTCTCTTCACTTAAGATGCTGGTTGTTGGTTCAGACAGCCTTTGTAAGGAGGGGGTGTCGAAATATATCTTTGGAATAGGAAATTAATTAGATGTGCTTGTTTTCCCATTGTGTATCCAAGACATCGGCTTCCACGAGGTAAAAACTTTACATTTAAACAAATTATCTCCATAACAAGTAAGCTGTTGGTGAAGCCAACACTCTAGTGCTTGTAATAAATGTCATTAAACTAAAAGCAGTGAAAGTGATAGTGTTAAAGCTATACATACATTTCTCTGTCCCTTGTTATATTATAAAGAATAGAGTGAGTTTTTTTCCACCAAAAAGTCATGTATTGTGTCCTTTTGGTATGAATACATTATTTCTAGTTCGTATGGAGTGAGAACACTCCACTATGGAAGAAACAAAAGGCTTGATCAGTGGGATTCTAATTTTAAGAATCCCACTATTCCATTGTAATGTTTGTTTTTATCTCTATATATTTGTATTCGTAACATCCAGCTTTACACGTTTCATTCATAGATCTTTGTACAAGTTTTTGCTGCATTTCAATCTTGTCATTATCGTGGGCGTTAGAAATCTGGCCTCACGTTCTGCCATGTCTTCTGTTCACAGCTATTCTGAACGTGGATGATTCCGTGGTCGATCTAGAGACGTTAGAAGCCTTGTATGAAAACGTAAGTTTACGTGCTTATTGTGTACGTGTATATCTCGCCTCAAACTGCCACCCAGCCAACCTTTATCTAAAGTTTAGAGAAAACCTTGGATCTGTATTATAGAAAAGATAAGGGCATTAACGCAGGGCACATAGAGATCGGAAACCAGACGACTGCTGGGGGTAGCTGGCCGGTGGGCCACAATTCTTAATTGGGTAGCACACAAGAGGCCATCTAGCTTTTGTGACTCGCTTGACACTTGTTTAAGCGTTCAGCTGTTCTTGAGTTGTCGCCCTGCTCCATATGGAAAGCTAAAGGGTTAACTAATTATTAAACCTGTAGGCAAAAACCTTTGTTTGGGTCCAGGATTCTTTAAAGAAAATGCCTTAAAGCTACCAATTTTTGTATTATTAAAGAGACAATAACTTTAAAAAATATTTGTGGCATCTCTAAAAGAAACAATTTTTTAAGATGAATACATAGTTTTATGTCGACAGACTACTGTCTCAAAATTCTAGGTGCAGCTTAATTATCATTTTAATGAATCAGTTTAATTTTACATCTAAGAAAACCCCATCAGATTATATGAAGTTAACAAACGTGTGCTCCGGGTCCTCTAACCCTCAACACATAAGTCTCCTATTCATATATATCTTCCACTTCACTATGAATTATAAGGGAGCCAACGCCAATATACACCTACTGAAGAAGGCTTGGATAGCCCTGTATAAAAGCATAGTTAAACCGGTGAGAATTTCCTGCATTGCGTTATGCTTTATACAGGGCCAGCTCAAACCTTCTTGCTGGAGAAACCTGCCTTTAATAATGATTAGTGAAGCGAGGGGGTTGACGCCAATCTTTCATTTCAACTCTTCTTTTAGTGAATACCCCCACCCGTTGTTATAATTACCGCCTCTCGCATTTATGCTTACGCTCCATACTTACGTTTATACTTACACTCCAACAGAGAGCACAGAAGGAGGAACTAGAAACTATCAAGAAACACTACAAGACCTCAAAAGCGGAGGATGTCAAGCTGCTGGATAAACCCGAACAGTAAGAAGTATTTATGGTCTTGTATATCAATGTGTCAATCATTACCGGGTACACGGACGTGACGGACATCAGGGGGAGGCCGTCAACTCTAAAGTGACCGGTCACATTTCAGAAAAAGCCTTCATTAAATCCACCTCTGAACACCATCTACCATCTGTGTCAATGTTTAATGTTCAGCTTGTAAGTTATTCAGTTGCTCAGCTTTATGTTTTGAAGCATCTTCCACCAGAAAAAGGCATAGTCAGGGCAGCTCATTCAAATGTCCCCTAGATTGTAAGCTTGTGAGCCGGGCCCTTTATATCTAATGTATCAGCTCGTCTCAGTCTGTCAGTTCTTGTTTCATCAGACCCTGAATGTATGGACTGTGAAGCGCTGCGTAAACCTTTGGCGCTATATAGATAAAAGATAATAATCATTTGCCACGATCCCTCACTTCCGATTGCATTGAACTTCTACCGTCAACCCAAGAAGAAAGTTGTAACCCTTTCATTAAACTATACTCACATCAATGTACAGAAAATGGCCCGGCTGTGCTTTTTTGGTGGAGCCAGATATGATAATCCGACCTGGAAAATATAAACTCAAATAACTTTGCTATTTTAGTTTAAGACTTGTACAATGGACATGCTTGGCAAATTGTCCCAGAACATTTTCAGCCTGCCAAATCGTACTTTTCAAGATACTTGTCAAAAACTATGGTTCTGAAGCTTTGCTCATTGGAAAAGCCCACCCGTCATAACACATTACAAAGATTAAAATAGCGTTTACATGAGAAGGCAATCAGTTGCCGGCCCCGATACACGCGCCGTTCTTTTATTGCAAATCTATTACAAATCATCACCCGGTGTGTAACAATATTACATGCCAATGCCCTAACCAGCTCTCGTCATCTTTAAAGGCAGGTTTATAGACGGCTTAGTTATTTTCCATGGTAGAACAAAATAAGAAATGGAAAATATTATGTTGTTATATAGATAAAACTGCGTCAGAAATAAAATTACCTATAATATAAAAAATAAATAAAAGGGTACAATCATTTTTAGTTGTAGGAGAAAAAAACTACTAATAATCCTTCGTTGCAATTAAGTTACCCAAAAGCATTAATGCTGTACTTTAGTATATAGGATTAAACGTTAGTCCTGACTGGGTGAACTAGGCTCATTTGTTAATGAGTACTGCCGCTGATGGCGATGAAGTCCGGGCTGTATGAGTTACGTACAGTCATCGTAGTATTCTTTTACCTCCCTCCATATTATTTAACCGCTGGTAAGGTTTCTCGGTAAGGCGCTGTTCCATCTGCCTTTCTTTTCACCCTTTTTTAACCAAATCAAACATTAGAAATATCATTCCACGCACAACTACATTTCCAAACGCTTCCTAGGAAAAATTTGTATACCATGAAAAATGATGTCCAAGTCTTATTTTTCTTTAAGAGCAGGCACTGATAGGTTGTTACATTCAAAACTAATAAAAACAACAACGCAACCAAAGAAGAATAAAATGTTAATTTTGTATAATGATATATATATATATATATATATATATATATAATTAAATATAAAGTTTGTTTGCTTAATAGTCCTTAGGGGGACTGTATTGCTTCACTGTATGACTTCTAATGGATTCAACACTTGTCTTTTTAATCCAGGTTCCTTTATGAACTGTCCCAGATCCCAAACTTCTCCGAGCGTGCGAAGTGCATCATCTTTCAGTCGGTCTTCCTGGAAGGAATAAGCTCTGTGCACAAGAAAGTGGACATTATCATTCGAGCCTGTAAAGTGAGTATATTCATCCGTACCAAATCCGATGAATTGGCAATTTGGATTAAAAAAAAAATATATATATATATACAGTGTGTTGCATGTTTATTCAAACCCGTAAAACAAACAAATATAAGCATCAGTCAATAGGGAAAAATGCATTGAGTATTGCTATGTTTTCATTGTTAAGGTACTCATTATTTACAGAATACATCATCATGCGTTTCAACAATATTACGTGATTATTAAAACATTACAATTTCCAGAATTGTTCGCCTCTTAGGTTAAACAAACGAGTCCTTGAAAAAAAGCAGATGTTATTCCAGAACACATTAAACAAAAGGGAAAACTGGCTTAATTATCTGTATGGTCAAGAACGGCTTTTGTTTCCTAATGCCTTATGTAGATCAGAAAGCTAAAGAAGGAAAAATCAAATGTGGCATCTTGGGTCAAAAGGATACATGCCTCCTAGAATTCCCTCGGCCTCAGAAGGACGCACTTTCCCCCTAAGGCTGATGGGGTTTAAAGTCAAGACTTACTGACCATATCTACTTGACCTCATGAACTTTCTCTAGCCGTTTATGTTCGCAAGCTAAATCGGAAGAAGTTTACAATATTCCTTATACGCAAACTGTATACAATTGTTACGGAGTAAAGATACGTTTTTGTGGGTTTTATTGCTGTACACTAGAAAAATTATTAACTCAGTACATCCTTCTCTAAGAGGGACAGCAAAGGGTTAAGAACGGAGCGTTTACCAGTCATTAAATCAATTCTGTATATAGAATATATTTCAGCTGGCAAACCTAGAGAAAGCAGGTTTCAAATGGAACCCCTGGAAACGGATAGAAACATAGAGTTGGATGGCCTTTCGAGTCTGCCCAATTTGCTTTATGTCATCAACCATCGGTCTGGTCTTAGATCCAAGATGGTCATATGTCTATCCCATGCATCTACGTGGATTCCTTTACCCCAGATTAGCGACTGTTACATGTGTGTGGCACAGGTATGGGTGGGTTTTTAGTTTGACTTCTACACGTATCCTGTTGTTATGTTGTCTCGACACTTTGCCCCAATTTATCACAGGGTGACATGGTTTTTGTCTCTGCAGGGGCTATTAAAAATGGAAAGTGTGAAAAACATCATGGGTTTAATACTGGCCTTTGGAAACTATATGAACGGGGGCAACAGGACACGAGGGCAGGCAGATGGATTTGGACTGGAAATCCTGCCCAAGTTGAAAGACGTGAAGAGCAGGGTGAGCACGTTGGCAGTAATCACTAGCAGTAGGTACGGTAGATACCTTCCAGAAAGGAATCTTTTCAGTAAAGATTAGTATACAGGACCATTCTAATTTCATGTTTTAGTGATACATACTATATATGATAATGTCTAATGTCTAATAAAAGATTCTGCTGTAGCACAAACCCCCCCAAAAACCACCCTCTGCCTTATCTTGAGGAGCACGGAGTCATCTGTGGTGGTTCAGCAGTAACGTTGAAAATGTAGTCTGTACATTTCTTCGCTCATCATAAAGTGCCCACATGTTCTGGATTGACTGGTTGGCATTTTAAAAACTGTCCTTTGCCCTGGACAGACCTTTCGGCAGGCAATGGGTCATGGAACTGGATTTCGTGACCTAGAGAATCAGTAGTTTATTGTGCTTGGCAACATTAATTATTAAATTGGTTCATTCTCAGATGTGCTTGGACTTTTGAGCCATCAAACCTGAATTTCAGATTTCTATTGTGTCCCTTAATGAGAAAAGAGAAATGTTGAAATTCCGGGCATCACTTGATGCTTTACACGCGCTTCATCACTATAAAGCGGTTTTTATCCAAAGTTGTTGTAATTTACTTTTTAAAGTTAATGATGACTCTTGAATTGAATTTTCAGGATAATCACCTCAGCCTTGTGGATTACGTTGTCCGATATTACCTACGACACTTTGACCAGGTGAGAACACATTCAACTCTTTCAGCCCACTCCAATGGGAAGGGTGCATTAAAGACATTGTGAAAGCTTGGGATTACCAAGTTATTAGCAGATACCCCCCAGATCCTGCCTCCAAGCACTCCCAAAAATATTAGCATCATTAGACCAACATAAACTTGTAGACGTATTTCACACACACCTGCTGTGCATCACACCTGGGAACTTCAGCTCTTGATAATGATTTAAATCCCCTGTACTTTTGTCGACTGTGTGTTACAGGATGCTGGGACAGACAAGAGTGTTTTCCCCCTGCCAGAACAACAAGATCTCTTCTTGGCCTCCCAGACAAAATTTGAAGATGTCGAGAAGGACTTGCGGAAACTTAAAAAAGATCTTGAAGGTGAGAATATCGAATTTCCTTATGAGTACGCTTGCTCCATAATGGATTTTTTAGATGTTTGTAAGTCTGATTTTGTGAACCCCTTTGCTCTCGACGTGACAAGCAAGCATCTGGAGAGCATGGCTCGGTCGGACCCTTAGCTATTAGAGTGTCTGGAAGGGATTCATTCCGGGAACTGCAAAAGTGAAAGAGCAGCTAAATACAGCTAGCCGGGACAAATGGGTATTGAATTTATGTAAAATAAGACACGATAAAGTAAACATTAAGGATTGTTTGTTAATATATTATGTGTTCAGTAATGATAAAACCGAGGTTAGGGTGGGAGGTTTCATACCCGCACACACAAAAACTGTGGGAAATGGTCTTCAAACATACCAGAATTCCTCTGTGTCATCTGCAGGACCCTGTGTTTAGCTCTATGAATCTTGGTTGTTTAATAACAGGAATAATTTGCCGACGCTTGGGCAGCAATGACTTAACAGCTCCATGAAAGAATTTGAATTAGTAAAAGAGTTTGTGGAAGCAAGTGTCTGGGCCAAAATTAGAGATTACTGTTTAGCGCTGGAACATAAAATAAACAGTATAAACTTTCTGTTCATGCTTTACAGAGTATGTTAGAGACTTTGACATCAAAGGCTTTAAAAGTCAAAGCCGTACACATATTTGGCCTGATTTGGGTTTTGGCTCTCGCAACCGTGTAAAAGAACAAACCGACACACGTAGCCATTGATCAAGGATTGTATATCTTGATGTCATCTTCAATTTACATTCCTTTTGTACCTGATTGTTCCACGCAGTAAAGCATTTTGATCAATAATTAGCAAGGGTGGATACATAGAAGACAAGAATCAGAATGTACGCAGGGAAAACGTACATGGCTGCCTGCAGCGATAGGAGCTGGAGAACACAAACACACACTTTTTATAGACGCAATAAGAAGCAATAAGAAGCAAGGGTAAGATACCAATGTTTAGATCAGGCTATACTTAGCAATATTACATATTGAATATGAATCAGCATTAACATTTATAATTCACCTATATTACTACCTTTTATTTATGGTGTTATATGTATTATATATATATATATATATATGTGTTTATTTGTACCATTTGTCATGTGCCTTCTATATCTCTTTTGTAGTGTGTGAGAAACAGGCCAAGGTCGTTGAAAGAGATTCCCCCGAAGAACATCTCCAACCTTTTAAAGATAAAATGACAGCGTTTATTGAAAAAGGTGAGTTATATCATCATCATGATTTATTGTTTTATATAGCGCTATCATATTCCGCAGCTCTGTACCGATCCTTGACACTCAATAGTTTGGTAAGTTAGTAAGATTGTTTGGCTCAATGGGGCACTTGATGAAAGAAGAAAATGTAATAAGATCTTGGAATACAAGCAGTGGGAGCTTCTTGCCGTCCCTCTCCATTTCACTAAAGCTCTTCTTTTATATAACACCCGATGGAATAATTCTAAAACCTAACTTTTGATATACAGCTAAAAGCAAAGTAAGAAACCAAAAAAGTAATTTATAATTTATATGGCACTGGTCAGATAGTTAGGTCTATTTGGTCCATCTCTTTAATTCGAGATTGAAACTTGGGTAGAGCGGTACATTTTCTAGGTTGTATAAATCTAATATCCCCATATTCTCAGTCCCTACTCAACCTGCCAAAACAATATTTTTATTACAACCATATTGTTACAATATATTCTTGCTCCATTGCATCCTTCTCTACAATTGCACTGCACGCCATCTTTGCTGTGAGAGCTATTTACTGGGCATGCTAAAAACATACGCGATGTGTGTCCTATTCAGACATGTGCGCCTTCTAAAGCTTTTTTATTTATTTATCCTACTACGAGGATGATATTTAAAATATTGTAAGATACTTTTGGGAGTTTGTAGTGAAAATATAAAGATGTGAAATTCACTACCTACAAAATGGACTGGATGAGTTTTTATGACGAGTATTCAGGGATCTAGATGTTAGTAAGGACACGATTAACCGTAGAGTGTTCATCCAGTGAGAAATCACATTTTGCAGTTGAGAGGGGAATTATTTGTCTTTTTGAGTCACTATTGGCAATTACTTCAATGTTTCTGCCGCCTTCTGGATCAACAGTAAGGTTGAACTCAATTGACTTGTCTTTTTTTTCCAAATACAAAAATAAACAAAAGTGAGAATCGTAAATTATATTTTGCAAATCACAAGTTGTCCACACGCACCATGTATATATTCATGCAGTGCTGATCCGTGGAGATAGCAACTTATCTGGAAGTGTAATTATCAAAGACAGAAGTACTTAAGGTACATGTGGAGCACAGACATGCAGACCAAGACTGGCACAAGTACCACAAATGTCAACGCTCAAAACATGCACATTAATAATGCAATTCATCAAATATCAAGCAGCCATTTTGTTCTTAAGATGTTCTTCATAATGTGTGATTTAACTACCGGTATGTCTCAAAAGAATACTTTTTTCACGCTCCCTGCCAGACACAAGGAAGCTGAAGTGCAACAGTTTAGAACACACGTTATCCACAACAATTCTGTATTTTCCTGGCATAAAAAGAAGGTAGTGTTGTAGCCAGGCCTGAGCTCAAGGCAGGTGAAATCCTAGTGGAAACAAAACAGTATGGCTACTAAACAGGGTTTAATAATTTTAAAAAAAAATGGGACAGGTACATGTTGTATTTGGTATGTAAATACAAAATGTGGCACCAGGGCCACACTTTGGAGCTGTCCCATGGTAGATCTCTTGGAAGTAATCCAGCCTTCAGCAACGCAGCAATGATCACGCATCTTTCATGTTCACGCGTGCACTAGTGTCCTATCCTTTGTGATAGTCTGCTCCCGTATGAATTTAGCGTACTCCATGGAGGATTTATCTCCAGCGGTAATTGAGCCGGGCTTTGTCTGGGCCAGCAGCAGGTCTGCGGAGGTTCTGGGTTCCTCAGTATTGCAGGGCTGAGTAGTAACTGCCTTGGGTTTGAGTGACCTCGGTCACACATGGACTGGAAAGATGGCACTGATCGCTCATCTAAAAGGGAACGGTCACCCCACAGCTTTTAGTATAACTAAAAAATACATTTATGTAACGCACCTTGTTTTTGCATTTTTTTTGGCAATCAGTGTAAAGGTTTTGGAGATAGCTTGTTTAGGTTTGTGTCTGTATGTGGCATAATTAGCATCGTCGAATTACTGTTTAGTTATCTGCCTTCTGATCATCTGCCTGAAGTGAATGAGGAGAGGGTCGATTGTAAGCTATGGGTACGTGGGGGAGGTTATTGAACATAGTCTAATGAGTAGGGTGTATAAAAAGAGAAAAGTATTATTTCTTTTATTTTTAACACAATTTAATTTATAAGCCCGTTTGTAACATATCTACTCGTATACATAGATATCAATAGTTCACCAAGTCACACACAAGGCAATATTGTTCCTTTTTGGCCATCTTTTTGGATTGTATGGTTTTGATATTTTTTAAAGCAGCTAAAGTAAGCTATGGCATTAGGTTGTTCATCAAGCCTAGGAATATGGCATTAAGGGTCAGAAGGAGGTTATTAATGCATGTATTAAGTATCAGGTTAGTGATGCAGAGCAAGATACGCTTGTTAAACCATATACTATTAGAATTAAGCATTGGGGTTTGGCTAATGGCAATAAGGTGTGGGGGTCAAGATAAAATAACCCATTACAAAATATCTCTGATGTAAAACTAACAAACAAGCCTGTCCTAAGTAGAAAGAAGGAAGGTAAAAGGCACAGTATATGGATTAGGGTGTCTGTCATTCGGTAAATGTAAGGGCAACAGTATTAAGGTCAAAGATGCAGAATAACAGACATTAGCTGAGGGCATAGGTTAACACATTAGGATTAGAGTGTGGGTAGCCGTAATTGTCTGCCTTAAGTATTGTCATTTTTGCAGTCGAGTAAGTTTGCCTAAGGCTAATTTTAGGGGTTCTTTATAATTGGATATTATCACCCAGCCGCGGTCCTCTTCTGCCGCTTCCACTGTGCTAAGGATACGTTCTCAACCGGGCCGATGTCTAAAGACGATGCAGTCCTGGAATTTCCTCAGCGGGTTTTCTTCTTTTATGTAAATGCTTTTATTTGACAAACCAACAAGGCAGGATTTTAAGTTTAGGAGGTATTGCTTTACATTATCAAAGTGCCTCTGAGTATGAACACATATGAAAAGCTGCTTCCAACCATCACGCTTAATAAGATCCCAAAGGAGTTTATGACCATGTCATATGTTGTGAAATACATCATTCTTAGGGCATGCAAATAGATGAGGCCTTTAAGGAAAAGGGTCATTCACTCCAATCACCACAAAACATATTTCCAGTTCTGTGTGCGTCGGATAAGCCTGTTTACTAACATTCATTACCTTAGTGTGTAGGTTCTGCCGCACAACATACAAAACTAGAGTTAACAGAATTCTATTAATCGCACGTTGATGCATCCCACCCACCCCCATTAACCAAAAACAGATGTTTGGGGGGGGGTTACATTGAAATGCAATGTTCATGAGCATCGTGGTCTCAGTAGTTGTGACGATGGGATTGCAATGAATTTATATTTATAGAATGGTAGATTTTGTGCTCAACATGTCAGAGGACTTCTGTGTTATATGCGATAAAATGTAATGGATCATGGATTCCCTTTACCTTTATAATGAACTGGGGGTTTCTGTGTCCCTCCATATGAATCCATATTGTCTTTCCATATAGAGAATGAGGAGAGTCCAAGCCATCTCTGGCAATGAAAACGGGTTCGCTAGATCTACATTAAACATAGATTCTAACTATTCCTGCTGGAGTGAAAATCTATGAATATATATATATGTGTATATATATATGTGTGTGTGTATATATATATATATATATATATATATATATATATATATATATATATATATATATATATATATATATATATTATTTAATCTGCGTCACGCGGATTCTTTATGTGCATACTTGGAATGGAGTGCAGGGGGGTGCATATGCCCCAGCCTGTAAATTCCAAGAATTATGATAATGCCGACTATCCTTTGTTTGAATTATGAGACCCTTGAAAAGTGAATTATCTAAGGTGAAGTACAAGGCTAAAGTTACAAACTAGTCTGTGGCTGTGGGAATCCCTTTGAATTCGTCATACCTGACATAGATAATCTGTAGCATCCTCTTCTCTTTCTACCCCCACCCTATTCTTACAATGCTTGTATACTGTATTTAGTCAACAGAAAAAACTTAAGTTTGTATAAACTTTTGAGAAATCAGGGGTCTTCTTCAGATGGAAACAAAAACAAATTAATAACATTTTTCTCATTTTTTTTTTTTTTTTTTAGCCAAAGACGAAGTTAATATAGAGGAAAACTATCTGAATAAAGCAAAGAGCAGGTATTTTAAATTGATTTATTTTATTTATGTAAACGCTCACATCGATACTTCCACGTTAAATGTAACAATGAAAATGTAACAGCAAATTTAATAAAGACGATTCCTTTCTTGTCTAACTAGACTTCATTAAATTGTAAGCCATTGAGGCTATTTAGGTTTCTCCTTTTGGGTAAATTATATAATATATATTAGAATAAAACTGTAAAAGAGACCTAAGTAGTCTTGAAAGCTCGCAATCTAATACCCGAATTGGCTGAGTTGTAGACCATTGACTATCACATCTACTTACCATGGGAAAAATGATGAAGCAAAATAAGGAAATAAAAGTGCAAATAAAATATTCAAATTTGTATTATATAATATTTAAAAACATAATATTAAAACATTTGTCCATTATCTAAGATCTGCATAGGCCATGGTCGCAAAGGCCCCCATTTGATCCTTTGGTTCTCATGCTGATGCGGACATTAGATCTGATGCCCGTAGTCTTTTTCTTCTTACATTTAGATTTATTTCGGTGTCATTATATTAGACTTTATAAGAGCAGTATATTATTAATTGTAATGTGGCACATTAAAGGGGCCTTTTACTGATGCTTCCCATAAGTGGAGTGGAATCTGTATTCCAAATTCTGACTGAAAGGACACCACTTTGTATAATAATGGAACTTGTAGCACATTAGCATTCAATAGACCCCCAGCCTAGGTGTAATATTTCATGTTAATTCCTAGTGGAAGACCCCTTTTTGCGACTTTGTACTTTCATAGGATCATAGGAATTGGGCATATAAGGACCTTTATGTTACTCTCTTCACGCTTTAGGTTTTAGTCTTTTATGGTCATAATAATTGTAAAATATATATAGAATGATTGGGGTTGGTATCGCATTCTCCATTGCATGCTGGTCTCCTTTTCTCTTTCTGGATTCAAGATGAGGCACAAACCCTGATGTGTTTTGCATGTTATAGGGTAGGAAGTATTTGCAATGTCCTGTCTTCAGTGCCAGAAACAGCTTTTCATGAGTGATTTGGAGGGGCCAGAAACATATCCTCTCCCTGGGGGACCTTGTTTGCTGACAATTTCTCTTCCCTTCTCTCAGCTTTGATGAAGCAGTTGAATATTTTGGGTCTAAGCCAAAGGCCGGCGAGAAGGAAATCAGCCCCAACTCCTTCTTCGTGATGTGGTACGAATTCTGCGGTGACTTCAAGGGCGTATGGAAACGAGAGAGCAAAGCCCTCTCCGCAGAAAGGTAAGTTTCCAATCAAGGCCCTTCCTTGCATTACACAGCATCTGGGACGCCCAAATTACACTCACTCATTCCACAGGCGCCTTTGTTTTCTTTTCGGATCAAATGGACATCAAGGGAAGGTGATTCCCCCCCAGGGCTCCATAGGGAACCCACCAGCGGCCGTCTGTCCTCACGAAAAGATAAACACGCCAGATCCGATAAGTTACACTTTTCTTTACCGCTTCCAATTACTTGCTAGTAAAATGAAAGGAGACCTCTGCTAATTTGGAACAGATTCCCCCGCCTTAGCTGCTGTTTTTTTTCCCTTCTTATCTTTTTTTCCCCCAATCTCTTTGGTGTCTGAGTTACATGGAACGAGCTGGTATTGGCCCCAGCAGTCTGAGACAGACAACCTTGTCATTTGTGGTTGGCCCCGTGCTGGATTCTGTTTTGTGGACTATTTCGAGTAGCGACATTCCGTGCTCCTCAGTGATCACTCGTGAACCCTATTTACATCCTGTGGTCAATGCTGAGCATCTCCATGTTTTGTGAATGAGAGGCGTGAACCGGCCTTATTCACGGTCATTCTGCCATTTCCAGCATTTTCATCTACGCTTAGCACTTTGTCATAATATATGTTTTTGGTGCTAAGGCCTTAGTAGACATTTAAATACTGCACACTGTGCTTCTTCATCTGCTGTAACGTTGAGTATTATCATACCGATAATGGAACAAGAGGAAGCCGCCACATAATCCCACTACTGCTGAATTCATTATTATTCTGATATGCTACGTTTAGCAAAGAACCCAGAAGAATGCATTTTAGTATTTTTTTTTTTCATAAAATCTTAACTTCATTAATATATACAACCTTTGTATATCCTGTTTTTGGAAGCCGGTAAACAGTTAATAGATTTAGTATACGCCGCGTGTCTTGAGTCTTCAGGGATTCGTCATTTCTGGATATTGATCAGGTCATAGATTGAGTATATATATATATTTATATATATATATATATGTGTGTGTTTCATTTCTGAACGACGTTTTCAAGGGCATATAATGTAGGTGGCCGTCGTTGGCATCATACCTGACCCGGGTCTGTGTATTACACACTTTTTTATAATGGTATAATAAAAGGCTTGTTGATTCTTGCAAACCTAAGCTCCCTTCTCTGGCCAAGTTGCCCCCTTTAAAGTCAGCCAAACATCTCATTCCACAGCGAAACTGGAAAGTGAGCAGCGTGAGCCACTGTGGCATTTATTTTATTGACTTGAATAAATCAATTAAGAGATTTAAATAGTGTAACGCAGCGTGGTGGGAAAGGGTAACCAGATGCATTTAATAGTTTGGAGCTGAAGCTGCAGCCTCCCCCGGGACATGTTAAGTTTCAGCAGGAGCGCGGGGGATGCTTTGTAAGTGGCACCACACTTAATGCAGACATTTCCAGATGATTTTGCGCTGCATTCTTTACAGGAATATAAACTGGATGCGGATGCCAAACTACCGGCAGAAAACATGCAGCCCGAGAATGAATTTACTGTTCATCCTGAGACTCTTCCATTACGTTTCTTTAAATTTCAGGCAAAAACTTTGAAACGCCCGTTATCCAAGATCACATTCCAAGTAAGATTTATCGCGGATTAGGCATTCTCTGGCAGGACATACAAGCGATGCTCTTGGGTGGCAAGAAATTAAAGGTGCCGTTATGGTCCTATTTGTTAGTGATCTGCTGCGTTAATTTCCCTCATTCCTTTGATCTGTACATCGGTCGCGTTTTGGTGATCACGTATAGATCTCATTATGCAATTAGAAGCAATAGTCGCGGTAGATGATCCGCTGCCACCTCCGGGTGTGATATAACATGATGTGAGTAATTAGGCACAAAGCCTGTCCTGCTGATAAGCGATTGCCCCAGACAGCTCATGCGGACAGGTCACACTCATTTCCAATTCCCAGGTTCTTCTCGTCTTTCTTGACATGAACTTTTGCTCCCATGGAGAGCATCGAATGTCAAAAGGCCATTATGACTCAAACTGCTTAAAAATGGCAATAATTCAGCTCTGTCATACAGCTCTGTCCAGTTATAATTATTGTTATTATTGAATTGACAGACAGTCCCATACATTAGGTGGAGAGAGCCCGGCTCGCAAGCTTACTTACTGTAGCTTAAGGTGGTGGGTCATAGATAGGAGGTCATAATTTGCTTAATAGGATATCTTGGGTTATTGGTGTGAGTTGAGCGTCAGTGTTTATTAAAGATATTAACCGGAATTTGCAAACTGCCTCAAACTAATACCCCTATTAAAAATGTCATCATTCATCTTTGGATCCATTTGGATCCCACATAATGGAAATACATAGACATAGACGTTAAGATCCAATAGCTCAATACTTGAAATTTTCTGTCAGTTTACCGTTGGAAAATGTTTGCCGACCATCTGAATGTTAACACTTCTTTTGTAATAAACAAGGTAGCTAAAAACCTGGCCGCAGGTAGAAGCAGTTTGGCAAATGGCAGCTAATCCAGGATGGTTATCCAATATGTGGATTGAATGCTCTGTCCTTATTCCTTGTTCCTGGGTTATTGTAAAGCCGTTGGGCAGACTGGATGAGCCGAATGGTTCTTATCTGCCGTCACTTTCTATGGTCTGTGTTTGGGATTACCATCTCTCAATAGGGTTCCTGATTTTTCCGAATGCCGTAGGTGTTTTCCTGATTACCGATGGTTGGCTTTACTTATTTTTATTATTATTTATTGAGTTATGTGATGTCATCATATTCGTACAGCTCTATACAATGGAAAGCAGTGCCCAACAAGTAGTGCATCACGTAACAATTTGGATTTACAGAATCAAAAGGCGAAGCGGGCCCTGCTTAAACAAGCTTACAGCCCAGAAGAGTTTCCTGCGATTTACCATGGTTACCAGCAAGCTTGTTTGTTGGCAGGTCACAGTACCCATTGCGGTCACCAGCGAGACAGTTTTGTTCCATCCATTATGTATGGATTCAGTAAACGGCCCTGATGTTCTTCCTCTTGTCTTTCAGGCTCCGTCTGGCTCAGGAGACTGTCAACAAACTGACGGCTGAGAAGAAGGTGGAGACCAAGAAGATTAACCCTGCGGCTAGTCTGGTAAATATTGTGAAATCTAAGTCACCTGCATTATGTCACTTTGAAGAGCCTTCCTGGGCACCTCGATGTTGTTTGTGAGCCTACGCAGCCTTGTCACACTGATCTGCACAAGCCATAATTAGGATACACACCTGGCCGTGCATCACATGGCACTGCCCTATAACAACCCAGCCAAAGGTGAGAGCATGAAGATACTTACAGAATCCAGAATATTAAAGAGCTCTTCATTACTAAACATTACAACTATTCACCTGCCTTCTGGAATTGAATCCCAGGGAGCTATTCCAAAGAAAAGTGCACATTAAAGTACTTTCCGAGTACGTTAATAGGCATTCTTGTAACAGTAAAAGTAAATAAATAACTCAGACGGAGGCTGCAGCGCTCTGCTTCCTTCATGTTCTGATGGTTTCCGGCCACTGATTTGCCGCTTCACTGGGAGCCCTTCTCTACAGAGAAGAAGACACGTGTATGGAGATCTTTTTAGCCAAACACACGCTCCTGCTCGGCAAATAACTAGAGAGAAGGGGAAGTTAAAATGACAGCCCAGCTGTATATGTCAAGGGGTGAGTGTCCCTTTAAGAGGAACAGTGTCTGCATAAAGGTGCCGCAGACTGAATTAGATCTGTGACTTTATAGATTTATAGAGAAAGTAGCTAGAGACTGGCCACAGTGACTTCTCTCATGAAGATGGAAATAAATGCAAAATACAATGTATAAAAATGAGCTGGGAAACAATGAGCATTTTTTTAATATCTTGTAAATACAGAAAGAAAGACTGCGGCAAAAGGAAGCGAGCGTCAGCGGCAACTGAAAATCATTGTGAAGAGTGATTGACAGCTATCAAGCCGTGCGGTGCAGCAATCAGCCGACGTGAAAGCTGCAGGCACTGGGTACATTTGCTGTAAGGTGGTACGGCTGTATGAAGGGGTGCGACAGGGTTATAAGCTCTTGCTTGTAGAGCGTATATTAGGAAACGAGAACTGTGTCTAAATACAGAACATGTTTCATATATTTCTATGAAAGTAGATCACTGTCTAGATATACATATATTGGCACTTTAATACTGAAGGACTATGTAACGATAAATGTAATGATGTTTGTATGTGTGTGTATATATCTATATATCTCTCTCTCTCTCTATATATATATATAGATAGATATAAGCACACACATTAGGGAGGGAGAGCTTTAAACAGTCTGTAATTTATTAAATGGTGCAAAATATTTTTGTGATATATATATATATATATATATATATAGAATTTTTTTCAACATCCATTTGCCCTAAATATTAAATTACAGAATGCATATTAATATTATTGTATAGGATATCTGAGACTGATACGTATCCACCTGTGTGTATGCTGGGCGAAGCCTGTGGGTTGGCCAATATCATTTCAATGTATTTGGCCCAAATTTTGAAAACAGAATGACAGGTTTAATGTCGGTCCCATCAGAAGTCCCTTCTCTATAGCCAAATGGCAGCTAAAGCATTGCACTATATATTGATTTTATTTGGTACCTAGCGCTGCACCTGCGCCTCTTTTATATTGCTGAGAGATGTGTAGGACAGACTTCCATGTCACTTTCAGATGTTCGTTAGCAGGAGCGCTATCTCTACCCCTGATGATTGTGAAAGATTTTCTCAGTTCTGATGGCAGGATAGTATTTTTTCTGAAGTTCTCGTGCCGTGCTGGTTACAGATGCTTTTTTGGAGACGTTACGCAGCCCCTCTTCTGCCAGTATGTTTTGCCACATGGCTTTGGCAGCATGTGTGGACGCTGCATGATTAATGGAAAAACAATGTTACAAGTTGCTCTTACATGCGAGAGTATTTTGTAACACTCAGAAATATGTATTTTTGTTTCTCGGCATTCTCTTCTCGCTCACCGGGACAAAAATGTGTGAGCGTTACAAGAACAACCTACTTGGTTCAGTTGGCTTTATGGGATGCTTCTTACAAATTGAACTAATTAGCTTATCTTATCCCCCAAAGTGCATGTAGCCTTTTTAAAGCACACGATGGCCCTGGGGGTTCTTTGAGCTTCTCCATACCCTCCTCTCTAGCTTCGCTTATGTTTTTTAACGTAAATATAATATGTCTCCTGCCCTCCCGATACTGCTTTGCTGTAGTGGTCCGGACAGCACTAGGGGCAGTTTGGCAGTGTTTAGTTATGAATTCAACTTGTTAACTTCAATATCTTCTGGCAGCCAGCCTGGCTCTCTAATCTTTCCACTTACAGCCCCAATAAACCTATAACAGCTCCTGTGTGCACCTTATAATATATAGCCTTCAGTATAGTAGCAGCATAGTAACAATCCATGACAAGTGCCTGAAAGTGGAGAATTAATCAAGCCAAATAATATCTCCAGTTTGTACTAAGCTAAGTGATTGATTTTCAGGGTCTCAGTGGTGTTTAAGCTTTTATGACTTTCTTTGCTATAAAGCTACCTGAGCAGAAGCGGTCAATAGAATCCGTTTTAAGGCAGGACAAGTATGCTGTCCATTCTCTAGCAAACTGTCCATATGGTTTAAAACATTCATGACCCAACCAGATTGTGTTTTGCAACTTAACCATCAATGTAAATTTGTAGCGGTCATCACAAATAATTCAAAGTGTGGCTACTGGTTACAAAACACTACTTACCAAAAAGCAGCTCCAACAGGTGGAAGATGACCACGATGTGTTTAACTCGGCAGCTTTTGGAAATCTGGCTTCTAGTTCTATTTTATGTTGCTTGTAGGGACTTCAGGGAGTTGTCCTGAGTTGAGCAAGTTCTGATTTCAGTGGAACACATGAATTTCAGTGAGATTCCGGGGTTTGAAAGCTGAACAATTGTCAATCAAGGGTAGGCAGAGTCCATACAGAGACATTAAAGGGGAATTCAGAGAGCCTGCCTGCAAGTTTCCCCAGAAAACAGCCAAGATGGCACTGGGGCTATTCACCAGTTAAATAAAATATTGTTTGTTTACGTCTTGTACAGCTGGAGTCAGGGGTCCAACCACTGGTTGGTGTTAAGGTTTTGTCCCCACAATATCCTGGAATAGTGACAGAAGGCACCATCTGAATGAAGCCCATAAAAATCTAGGTTGATTATTTTAGTTGAAGCTTTGTGTTTTGTTTGTTAAGAGGGGGGTTGGTTTTGGAATGTTTGTACAATTAACGAAGGGCAATTTTAGTATTATGATTTTTGGAATAATCAGTATTCTTCCCCTGGAATCGGATAACAGTTTCACATAACTTACCTGTGACAATAAGTATCAATTGTCACGCAGCTATGCCAGCAATTATCATTGAATGTAACTCGATATAGTATATCAGGGCTGCAGACAGCACGGGGATTTGGTATATCCCGGGCTGAAAACAAGTCATTTAATCGACTTTAGATCATCAAGCTGGGATATCCAAAAATGCAGTGGCATCCAACGCCAACTCACTGTGTGTGATTTTATAGTATATTAGTGTCCAGTATCCATGTGGAAAGCTAGCATTTTGTAAAATGAAGTTGCCTGCGCAGGCGACAAGGAGGTAAAATATTAAATTATACTCACCAATGTCTTCACCGTTATTGCCCATTGCTTTGCATGCTTATACTCAACAGATACAGTTATAGTTATTTCCCGGGAAGACAGTATTTTAAACTGAAGGCCAGAGATTTTTTGATGAAACACAAATGGGGCAGGAGCAAGTAAACTTAGGGTCACTCGCCACAAGTAAATGAGCTTGGCAGTGCACAATGCCCTTCTGTTTGTATTGACTTTAACACGACATGGCTCATCTTTAATCTCCATTGATTTAAAGGGCTGTGGATGAATGAGGGCCGCCCGTCTCTTTTATTTTTTTTGGGGGGGGGCAGAATGGTTGGCGTTCAGGGTAATGCCCAACATATATGATGAAAAGTACTGGGGTAGCTCTAGTATCCTTAATGCTGTTTTGACAGTTCTGCACATCTCCGTGTTTGTTCCAATTACCCAACAGATAAATCCCAGATTCCCGAGACTCCCATACATTTAAGTGATAAATCTTGCTTGAATAAAAATTTGGCCTGGACTGATTTGTGAATGGATCCCAATAGGATCCTTTTATTTTTCTTATTTAACTAGACTATATTAGTCTAACCTGGTCAGTAAGGGGTATTTATGACCAGTACATGGAAGGCTTGCTTTTAAACTCATTGGGACTGAAGATGCAGCATGTGACTAGACAGCATGTTTTGGTACCCGCTGGGGATAGATTGGCATGTTCAAACCATCAGTCTCATGTATCATTAATATGTCGCTTTTTTCCTTGGCGCTGGGTGCTTTCTATGCAATCTCTAAAGTATTTTGCTGCAGCTCTATTTATTTTCCTAAATAATACTTTGTGTTGCACAGAGCTGCCTAGTACATATCTGTATATATTGTAACAGTCAGACAATGTTTCTTGATTGTGGACACTCATTTTCATGGTCATCACAATGTTAAGCTGTAAGGTTGGGTTTCCCTTCGGACTGATGTTTGCCAATCTGTAACGTCCAGACATTTTTCCAATTCAAGTTCCCATATATTAGTTGGCTAAGGTTAAGCAGACTACTTAGCTGGAGCATTCCAGGCCTCCTGAGGAGTCACTCGAAATGATGGTCTGGTCACCAGATCTTGTATCGTAGTGTAGGAACCTTTTGCCGTTATATGCTTGCAATGTACAGTATGTTCTCTGTGATGTCCAGCACAGCAGGTACAACACGTTCATGGAGGGTGAGTGTGAATCCTTGTAGTTTGTAGAGCAGGGAATCACTTTGTTAAATCGCCAGTGTCATTTTATACAACCTGTATATTCTGTAAGGTTATTGTCTATATCTAATGTTACATCAGACCAACAGACCTTGATTACAGAATAAAGGTTCTTGCATCTCAGTGTGTGAACATAGAGGCTTTCCCAAATATCTATGTGATCAGAGAACCCTAATAAGATTTTTATATATATTTTTTTATCTTTAGAAAGCGTATGCATCAAGTGACAATCCCTAAAGCCTTTTACAGCGGTCCTTGCTCCATCTCCCAACAACCAGTGCAGACATGAAACATATTTCACATATTTCATATCACTCTCTCCATTAGAAATGCCTCTCTCCACTGTCCGTGTTCCAAGCATGTTTAGTGGCAGGAGGACACGGGTCACCGTTCTGCAGTCACTTAGGGTCAACTGGTAACCAAATACGATATTTTATTTCTGTTTCAAAGTGATATGAAGCCTGTAAATTATAGGAATTGTGTATATTTTCTTCCTGCAGACTATTGTTGGCCATATTAAGTGTATTTTTGTACATAAATAAATATATATGGTTTAGAGATGATGCTGCTTCTGTATTCAAGAGACTATAACGAAACCTGAATATTTCTATTTATCCTGTTAATAAATTCATTGAGAAGTTTCATATATGTGCACTGTATCATTTCATGTAAACATTTGTCTCTTTTGGCATCGAATTGGCCCACTGAGTGACCCAAGGATATGATTATATGTCAAAGCGATGCATCGTTTAAGAGAAAATATGGCTTTCTGATCTTAATGCCTTCTGGGAACCTCCATTTGACAAAATATTGATGTTTTTATATTGTAAATTTTCAAATTACTCTCATGTGTCTGCCACCCCATGCTGTCTGGTTTTATGAGGTTCGATCCTTCCTCCCCATAATATACTGCTTTATCACTGAACTAGGAGGACTAAGGGGAGAACATTGCACCCCACCCATGATAGTTTGCAGAACAGAAGCATAAGACCACCAAACAGCTGCATCCACCACAGGGTCTTTCACCTTCCAAACTGTAGCTGTACCTGGATACCTTCTTTAAATACCCAGGCATTCTTTTGCTGCCCCGTGGCAGAGCAGGGAGACAGAGGCCTCGCGCTCCCACCACAGGACTTCTAAAAGGTAAGTGAACTTAAAAGGGGGGAGAGGGTAGATAATGAGAAGGGGGAGATGGGGTAGATTGTGAGACAGGGTGAGAGAGGGTAGATAGTTAGGAGGGGTAGATAGGGAGACGGGGTAGATAAAACAAAAGGGAGTGAGAAGGGGTAGATAGGGGAGAAGGGAGGCAGAGAGGGGTAGATAGGGGAGAAGGGAGGGAGAGTGGGGTAGATAGGGGAGAAGGGAGGATAGCAAGAATATTGAAATAAAGAGTCAGAATGAGAGAGAGAATTAATAGATTAATGTGTAGAATGAATGAATTTGTGAGACTGCATTAATGAATATGTGACAAAATAAATGATTGTGTGAATGAAAGTGAATTAGTGAGTGACTGTAAAAGTATTTGTGTGAGTCATGGGTATATAATTGATTTGTCAAAAAGGCAAAAGGCTGGTCAGGTTCTATGTGGACAATGTGGACGCCAGGGCTGGCATTTGGGTTGTGCAACCTGTGACCGATACCTGTAATTTAGGGGGTTTTATCTATACTTTTTAATGCTGAGTTTTTATAAGAATTCCAATTGATCTATACCTGCAAAGCTGGGTTTATGTGTTATTCTATTCTGTTGATCTATATCTGCTATGCTATGTTTCCATACATTATGCATATCTGCAAATATAGGGTTTGTATGTCTTATTCAGTTGATCAATACCTGGAGTGCTGTTTCCATGTGTTGTTTATTTGATCTGTACCTTCAGTGCTGAGTTTACATGTGATTTCCAGTTGACCTATACCTGCAATGCTGGGTATGTGTGTTCTGTTGATCTATACCTGCAATGCTATGTTTTCATACATTTTTTATGTATACCTGCAAATACAGGGTTTTTATGTCTTATTCAGTTGCATGTGCTATTTCCATGTGTTGTTTATTTGATCTATACCTGAACTACAGGGAGTAAGTAAAAGAGAAGTGTGGTTTAGTGAATGAGGGGACAAAGTAGCAAATATTTATTTATATATTGGCAGCAGGGGCTAATATTTATATAGGCACAGAGGCTAATAATATAAATCGTCAGCAGGGACTAATAATATATATCGGCAGCAGGGGCTAATATTTATATATATATATATATATATATATATATATATATATATATTGGCAGCGGGGGCTAATATCAATATATATTGGCTGCGGGGGCTAATATCATTATATATTGGCTCTGGGTGCTAATATATATATATATATATATATATATATATATATATATATATATATATATATATATATATATATATATGTAACGGCTGCAGGGTCTAATATTTTATAGATATTGGCAGCAGGGTCTAATATTAAAGAAATGCCAGTTCAGTTGTTATTTTGAAATCATATTTCAATCACAGTCTTTACTTCAAAGAGATAAGTACATATTATGTAGTTAGAAATGCATGTCTAACACATATATATGCAGCGTTTTATAATTGCCCCCCCTACTTTCGTCTCTGCCCCCCCAAATATGAAAGCTGGAGACTCCACTGCAACAAAAAGGCAACTGCTCTTTAAATCAATGCCCATAGTTTGTTCAGTAAAACAGTTCAAAACTACTATACTTATACTATACTTATACTATACTTATACTATACTATACATCATTCTGTTTTCCCTCTTTCCAGCCCTGCAAGCCCACAAAGCCACTACATAATCGATGCTAGCTCGATGTTCCCATATATCTATTTTTAAGAAGTAAAATGCTTTAAACCTGCTGTCCCTATTTCCATATGTACTCAAAAAAAATCTTTTTCCCTAATAAACCTCAAATAAAATACATATATAGCAATTATACAAAAGGGGGGGGGGTTGTGATTTAATTATTCACTTTGACCTATTATATAGTCTAGAGTTTATGCCGCTTTAGAGCAAGTCTTTCATTGTAGAACTGGCAGGAATTGATCAAATCCAAGCCGAGACATGCCCTCGATTTGTCCTTTATGTCAAAGTTCACGATTTGGAGACACTTCTGCCTGCTACCTCCCCGCAGCGATCTCTCTGTGGTCCCTCCTCCTGCGGCCAGCGCACTGTGTAACAAATTTAAAACTCATCAGCGGGCCCGAATCAAAGGGACAATAAATTCTAAACCAATCTTATTGTCTGCGGCTTGACGTGTTGTTCAGATCAAAGTGAAGCCAACATCTGGCCAGGCAGCGAGGGAGTTTGAGAGAAGCCATTAAAGTGACTTCATCCTGCAGAAGGAGCGAGCCTCACCCAGACCTCTAATGAGGATGCTTGAAATTACAAAGAATAACATGTAGGATAACTATATTGTACTCCAGATAAAACGAAAGGTTTTTGTTTTTTTTTACTTATTTACAGAAAAGCTGGCAAACGTATCGGTGTATCGTACTTGTTGTAGAAACGGCAAACCCTGCTCAAATTAAATGTTTTTGGGTTTTTTTTTTTTACAGGGATCTTCAGGAGACCAGGGAAAGGACCAGGAGTCCAGGTACATAAATGGGCTTATTCACTAAAGGGAGAGTTGGCAGTAGAGTTGTGGTTTTAACTAATTTCCCTATTAAGGGCCAACACTGACAGGCTCCTGTTTAAGCCCTGCATAATGCATAATTTAATAGGTGAGGAGACTTTGAAGAAATCTCAGATTTAACAGCAGCTGTTATCTACAGTCGATTCTCCCTGTCGGTGGCCGTGAGCCTTTTCTAAATGATTTCTAAACGCCATAGATAAGATCTAAAGAGGTCATCTGCTGTATAACACAGCATAAATAACCAAAACCACCAATAGTGAAACCGGTTCTTTTATCAGCCGCGATCGTGGCTTAGGTCAGTCCCATACTGTGATAAATATCCCCACTCTGAAATCCGTGAGTTTCCAGGGATCCCGGCTGGGATTCCTCACTGTTCAGTGATATAACACACAATGCGTACCCACAGCGTAAATAACTGCCAGCGGTAATAGTTTGTTGGACAGAAAGATGGCAAGTTGCTGGAGGGAAAGAAAACAATTTTTATTTGAGCTCTTTATTAATGTTTAAAACACGTGATATTTCACAGACTTGGCTGGAGAACGTACAGCTTGAGGTGTATATCCAAGTTGATAGCTGGTTACAGTTTCCCAATCTCGCTGAGCCCTGGACCACAAATGCTTTGTTTGTATGGAAGCCGAGGTTTAGCGCAGGCACATGCAGTGAAGGATTTATGGGCCTAACTTCCGAGATCTACTGAGCCATGGAGGACCACCTGAGCTGGTTCGTCTTCTTCTTGAGTTCGTTAAAACCCATGCAAACAACTCTGCAAAGGTCTACACAGACCTCTGCAGTACAAAAAGCGGCTCGTCTCAAAGGAGACGTTCTTTACTTGGCCCACGTATCATGGCATACAGCATGGAGGAAGTGCTGGTGGGAGTTGTGGTTGTGGTTTTAATCCCCCCATTTCACTATACATTATTTGGGCTTCAACTGGCAAGCTTTAAGGAGTGAAAAGCTCCACT